>NW_028319235.1:57500-247500 GCF_062004578.1 Staurois parvus | reverse complement strand
TTTTGGCCATATTCAATATATTTCAAAATATATTTCAATTAAATATATATATATATGTGTGTGTGTGTGTGTGTGTATGTATATATATATATATATACATAAATGGAAAATATATTTCAATTAAAAAAAATTATATATATGTGTGTGTGTATATAAATATATATATATATATATATATATATATACTGCATGTTGAAATGCATTTTTTTATATATTACAAAATATATGAAAAATATTTTTTAAAATATATATATTTAATATATTATTCAGATTTTTTTTTTAAAAGTCATTCTAAGGTATATTTTTACATCTATTTGTAAATGCGTTCCAAAAATGTAGATTTGTATTTTTAAAGATATACAGTATATTTGAAATGAATTTTTAAAAATATTTTTCATATATTTTGTAATAAAAATGCATTTTTTATCGATAAATGCCTAAATTAATCCGTGAGTCCAATATATGATACAAGGAATATATGACAACTCCATAAAAATATACTAGAAATAAATACAAATACTCTTCCTGGAAAGGCTGGTGAAACTTGCAGAAACTCATTAAATGTTACATAATAATTATGAGAAACGTTTTCTTCTTCTATACCAACCACATCGGTTTTCTTTGAATTGCAACCTGAAGGTGGTCTAGTTATCAATAATTCGCTGAACGAACGTCACAAGCATTCGCCCCGGAGTTCACAAATTCTGCACATTGCTTGACTAGTTGAGGACACTGGGGGGCGCTACACCCCCCCCAAAAAAAGTCCCTTGAAGTACACAGGGGGTGTGTAGTACATCCACATCCTTCTGCTTCTCTGCAGTGTCCCCTGCAAATTGCTGGCCATTCTGACTCTAAAATGTTGCCATGTACAAACATCAGTTACAACGCTGTTCATCGAGAGATACAAAGTAACTTTGTTTATAAACATCGATCAGACGGGAGATAGAGAGATACAAAGTAACATTGTTTATAAACATCGATCAGACGGGAGATAGAGATACAAAGTAACATTGTTTATAAACATCGATCAGACGGGAGGTAGAGATACAAAGTAACATTGTTTATAAACATCGATCAGACGGGAGATAGAGATACAAAGTAACATTGTTTATAAACATCGATCAGACGGGAGATAGAGATACAAAGTAACATTGTTTATAAACATCGATCAGACGGGAGATAGAGATACAAAGTAACATTGTTTATAAACATCGATCAGATGAGAGACAGAGAGATACAAAGTAACATTGTTTATAAACATCGATCAGATGAGAGACAGAGAGATACAAAGTAACATTTTTTATAAACATCGAGCAGCCGGGAGATAAAGAGATACAAAGTAACATTGTTTATAAAGATCAATCAGACGGGAGATAGAGAAATAAAATGTAACATTGTTGATAAACATCAATCAGATGGGAGACAGAGAGATACAAAGTAACATTGTTTATAAAGATCGATCAGATGGGAGATAGAGAGATACAAAGTAACATTGTTTATAAAGATCGATCAGATGGGAGATAGAGAGATACAAAGTAACATTGTTTATAAACATCGATCAGAGGAAGGCAAAATATAATGAGATTTAGTGATCCACGTGATCCACGTGTGATAAATCGCTCTGCAATCCTGGCAGAACACATCGCACGATCCGTGTTGCCCCCAAACAGTTCCTGAATTACGATTGCAGCACAATTTAAGTGATGATCGAGGCGGAGCCACAACGCATTCTCACCTGCCAATAAAATGAACACTTGGCTCCACGACTTGCTGTATTGGCAGAGCGATTCTGAGAGCGATTTGAAACGCCCCGTGTGAATGGAGCATTAGCGGTTCTGCTTTTGCAGCACTGGGGTCCTTGGTTCAAATCTTGGCCAGGGCACTAACTGCATGGAGTTTGCATGTTCTCCCTGTGTTTGCATGGGTTTCCTCCCACACTCTGAGAACATGCTGCTAGGATAATTGGCCTTTGTATGTGTGTGCAAATTGGCTGTGTACACATGTCATCACGTTCTGCACTCCCACCCCAAGCCAAGTAATTGGGGAGGATTGAGCAATGACCTGGTGACCTCCCTCATTAAAAATACATTGCTGAAATTTCGCAAGAAAGTCATTAAAGAAAAGAAGAAAAAAAAGGATTTCAAGGGTATCAAACACGGTGCCCGGAGAGCTAGTCCATAGAATTTAATTTATTATATCAATATATATATAAATGAATAAATCACATTTATGCAAAAATCCTAACGCCGGACAAATAAAATAAACAAATTGATAGCAAATAATACATAACACTAAAATAACATTAAATATATTTTTTAAAAAATTATAAACATACAGTATGTTAAAAAAACCAAAAATAAATGAATTAAAAAATAAATATATATATATATATATATATATATATACATATACATATATACATATACATATACACATACATATATTTGAAATACTAAAATTTTGGCCATATTCAAAATATTTCAAAATGTATTTCAATAAATGTGTATATATATATATATATATACCATAGATAGATTGATATAATTTATTCATTTATTTCAGGTACTTATATAGCGCCATCAATTTACACAGCGCTTTACATATATGTTGTACATTCACATCAGTCCCCGCCCCCGAGGAGCGTACAGTCTAAGGTCCCTAACTCACATCCATACATACACACACACACACACACACACACACACACATATATATATATATATATATATACACTGCATGTTGTTGAAATGTGTGTTTATTACAAAACATATGAAAAATATTTTTAAAATTTACATTTCGAATATGTCTTTAAAAATACAAATCTACATTTTTTTATATGTTAAAAAAAATCTGAAGAATATATTTTATATCTATATATATAGTATGTTTTTATTACAAAATATATGAAAAATATTTAAAAAAAATTAATTTTCAAATATACTGTATGTCCTTTAAAAATACAACTCTACATTTTTGGAATGCATTTACAAATATATATAAAAATATATGTTAAAAAAATTTTTTTATATATTTTGTAATATATAAAAAAAGCGCCTTTAAATATATATGTATATATATATATATATATATATATATTGAAATATATTTTGAAATGTATTGAATACGGCCAAAATTTTATTATTTCAAATATATTTTTCTTCCATGTGGGACAGTGCAACTTTGCCAGGTGCAGGGGCGAACTGACCATTTAGAAACTTGGACACTGCCCGAGGGCCCAGGGTCAGTAGGGAGCCCCATGAGATGCCCCTGGTACCTTTTTCATAGGCTTTTTTGAGTTTGGGCAAGGACACAGGGGCCCCATGATCCTTTATTGCCCGGGGGGCCCCATGAGTTGTCAGTCTGCCCCTGGCCAGGTGACTTGAGTACTACTTTGAAGCGACTCTGAAGCAACTTTCAGGGAATGCTGGGTAATCGTCCTGTCATGTTGAATCCGAATCACATCCATATAGATGAGGATCTGACTTGAAGGCGACTTCCATTAAAGTCTATGGGCAGAAATCTGCTAGAAGTCGCCTTGAAGTAGCACAGGAACCTTTTCTAAAGTCGATGTGACTTCAGTGGTGATAATTAAGGACGGCTCTCATTGACTAACATGGGATTTCACATGTCATGTGACTTGGGGGTCTCACAAGTCGGATCCCAAGTTGCAGCAGCGTGAACTGAGTCTTAGAACGTCTCCGATGTAAACCCTGGATATGGCGGCAGACATACGGCAACACTCGAAGTTCTCACCTCCAAAAGTCCAATAATATGAATTCAGCTGCCAGCGAATTTCCGCGTCTAATTGCCTCGCTAAAAGAAAAGCTAAATCATCAAATTCAGAGATTTAATTAACACGGCGCAGAAATGTTAATGGGATGTGTCTGCAGGAACGTCGTGTTTTGGGAACACCTGCCTGACCGCCAGCACTTTCCTCTTAGAAGATAACAGCCGCAGCCGTTAATTGAGCCAAAACCTGAACTAAAACCGTATTTTACGAAAGAAACAAAAGTTGCTCATTGCCACCACATCCCAAACTGGCAGAATATCAAGAGAAGAAAGAAAAAGATACAAAAGACCTATAGTTACATAGTTGCACAGTTACCTAGTGACATAGTGACATAGTTACATACATAGTTACATAGTTAGTCTGGCCAAAAAAAGACAAAAGTCCATCCAGCTCAACCATACAAAAAAAAGTTATAATGGGAGGACACGGCCGGAGGACACAGTGGGAGGACACAGAGGGAATACACGGCCGGAGGACACAGTGGGAGGACACAGAGGGAATACACGGCCGGAGGACACAGCCGGAGGACACAGAGGGAATACACGGCCGGAGGACACAGTGGGAGGACACAGAGTGAGAGAGCATGGCCAGAGGACACAGAGGGAGGATGTCAGCTGGAGGACACAGCAGGAGGACACAGTGGGAGGACATTGGCCAGAGGACACAGCTGGAGGACATGGGCGGAGGACACAGCGGGAGGACACAGCGGGAATACATGGCTGGAGGACACAATGGGAGGACACGGCCAGAGGACACAGCGGGAATACATGGCTGGAGGACACAATGGGAGGACACTGCCGGAGGACACAGCGGGAATACATGGCTGGAGGACACAATGGGAGGACACGGCCGGAGGACACAGCGGGAATACATGGCTGGAGGACACAATGGGAGGACACGGCCGGAGGACACAGCGGGAATACATGGCTGGAGGACACAATGGGAGGACACGGCCGGAGGACACAGCGGGAGGACACAGAGTGAGATAGCACAGCTGGAGGACACAGTGGGAGGACACAGCCGTAGAACACAGTAGGAGGACATTGGCCAGAGGACACAGCAGGAGGACACAGCAGGAGGACACAGCCGGAGGACACGGCAGGAGGACACGGCCGTAGGACACAGCGAGAGGACATCACCAGAGGACACAGCGGGAGGACACGGCCGGAGGACACAGCTGGAGGACACGGCTGGAGGACACAGCAGGAGGACACGGCCGGAGGACACAGCAGGAGCACACGGCCGGAGGACACAGCAGGAGCACACGGCCGGAAGACACAGCAGGAGGACACAGCCGGAGGACACAGCGGAAGGACACAGCAGGAGGACACGGCCAGAGGACACAGCAGGAGGACACAGGTGGAGGACAGGGCCGGAGGACATGGCCGGAGGACATGGTCGGAGGACATTGGCTGGAAGACACAGAGGGAGGACACGGGCAGAGAACACAGCAGGAGGACATGGCCGGAGCACACAGTGGGAGGACATAAGCCAGAGGACACAGTGGGAGGACAAATTGTGAGGACATTGGCCAGAGGACACGGCCAGAGGACACAGCAGGAGGACACGGCCAGAAGACACAGCCGTAGGACACGGCCAGAGAACACAGCGGGAGGACATCAGCACAGTGGGAGGACACAGCGAGAGGACACGGCTGGAGGACACAGTGGGAGGACACAGCCGGAGGACACAGTGGGAGGACACAGCGGGAGGACACAGCTGGAGGACATGGCCGGAGGACACAGCAGGAGGACAACACGACCAACAAGACCAACACGACCAACAAGACCAACACAACCAACAAGACCAACAAGACCAACACGACCAACAAGACCAACAAGACCAACACGACCAACAAGACCAACATGACCAACAAGACCAACATGACCAACAAGACCAACACAACCAACAAGATTAACACTACCAACACGACCAACAAGACCAACAAGACCAACACGTTTTATTGGAACTGCCGTATGTCAAAATGCTCGCTTCTACAACGGGATCTTATTTTTAACAAAATGTTTGTTGGTACAATATTGATGGGAGTCGGACTCTGCAGATACCAGTGATTTGAGCATGTGGCTGCTGGTTTATAATTTGTGGTCTCCCATTGGATATTCATCTGTTGTTACCTTTTTTTCCTCCTTTGGTTGGTCGTGTTGGTCTTGTTGGTCTTGTTGGTCGTGTTGGTCTTGTTGGTCTTGTTGGTCTTGTGTTGGTCAAGACCAACAAGACCAACACAACCCACAAGACCAACACGACCAACAAGACCAACACGACCAACAAGACCAACACGACCAACACGACCAACACGACCAACAAGACCAACACGACCAACAAGACCAACAAGACCAACAAGACCAACACGACCAACAAGACCAAAATGACCAACAAGACCAACAAAACCAACAAGACCAACACGACCAACAAGACCAACAAGACCAACAAGACCAACACAACCAACAAGACCAACACGACCAACAAGACCAACAAGACCAACAAGACCAACACGACCAACAAGACCAACAAGACCAACAAGACCAACACGACCAACAAGACCAACAAGACCAACACGACCAACAAGACCAACAAGACCAACAAGACCAACACGACCAACAAGACCAACACGACCAACAAGACCAACACGACCAACCAAAGGAGGAAAAAAAGGTAACAACAGATGAATATCCAATGGGAGACCACGAATTATAAACCAGCAGCCACATGCTCAAATCACTGGTATCTGCAGAGTCCCATCAATATTGTACCAACAAACATTTTGTTAAAAATAAGATCCCGTTGTAGAAGCGAGCATTTTGACATACGGCAGTTCCAATAAAACGTCTTCCCCGGACACGCCTGTCGGTATTGGGAATCTTTTTGAAGATAGAAAATTAGAATTATTTTTCCTTTTTTTTTTTAGCTCTGCAGTCACAAAACCACTTGTGAACAAATTCAGTACAATCACCACATGAAGACGTGCAGACGGGTGCTCTGGACCTCCTCTGAGGTTTGAGAAAAAGGGCACCATGTCCCGAAACATGTCATGCATGACTTATTTTAACAAAAAACCACCTCCTAAATAAATGTGATAAACAATAACCCTTAACACAAACAACACCTTCCCCTGAAGGTGTAACAGATTTATATATGTAAAAGTGTTCTAAACAAACTTTAAATAAAAACTGTGAAGTCCATCAATCAGTCCATCAAACAGTTATTAACTCTCACTATCCTATAATATCAAAGTTCAAGATGTTCAGAAATTCTTCTAACGATCTCCCATGTGCATGTACCTCAAAGAAAAGGAAATAATATATAGTGCATTATCCTTTATATAATATAAATATAATTCATCTCCCACAATCCAGTGACAAATAGTGATAATAGTGGAAAAAAAAACGGTGAAAATAGTGAAATAATCAGTGAAAACACTGTGTGTGTGAATCACCCTTCAATCCCACACACAGAAAGATATAATTGCAAACTGGTGTGCACTTCTATTCATAGTAAGGGTACCCTTACCAACATTTCAGAAAACACATGCTTATATCAATCCAACAGCTTTCTCAGGATGAATGATCTCCACAATCCTCCCTGGATTGCTGATCCCACTGTTTCCAGGCACTTTACTCCATCCAGGGACAAAACATAAGGAACACAATAGTGTAATACCGCCAATAGTAAAATCAAATGACCTTTATTTGAACTGCTTACATCAAAACAAGCCTTTATGCACGTAATCACTCATAATAGAAACCTCACAGCCATCCAGGAAGAACGTCCAGGTGCTCCAGATCATTCGCTTCCCTTTTCCAAAATGGCCGCCGGTCAACTTCCGGTTCCTGTGTGCGTCTTGACGTCACTTCCCTTGACGCGTTTCGTCATTGGCTTATTTATTTAATTATTAATGATTAAGCCAATGACGAAACGCGTCAAGGGAAGTGACGTCAAGACGCACACAGGAACCGGAAGTTGACCGGTGGCCATTTTGGAAAAGGGAAGCGAATGATCTGGAGCACCTGGACGTTCTTCCTGGATGGCTGTGAGGCTGTGAGGTTTCTATTATGAGTGATTACGTGTATAAAGGCTTGTTTTGATGTAAGCAGTTCAAATAAAGGTCATTTGATTTTACTATTGGCGGTATTACACTATTGTGTTCCTTATGTTTTGTCCCTGGATGGAGTAAAGTGCCTGGAAACAGTGGGATCAGCAATCCAGGGAGGATTGTGGAGATCATTCATCCTGAGAAAGCTGTTGGATTGATGTAAGCATGTGTTTTCTGAAATGTTGGTAAGGGTACCCTTACTATGAATAGAAGTGCACACCAGTTTGCAATTATATCTTTCTGTGTGTGGGATTGAAGGGTGATTCACACACACAGTGTTTTCACTGATTATTTCACTATTTTCACCGTTTTTTTTCCACTATTATCACTATTTGTCACTGGATTGTGGGAGATGAATTAAGTTTATATTATATAAAGGATAATGCACTATATATTATTTCCTTTTCTTTGAGGTACATGCACATGGGAGATCGTTAGAAGAATTTCTGAACATCTTGAACTTTGATATTATAGGATAGTGAGAGTTAATAACTGTTTGATGGACTGATTGATGGACTTCACAGTTTTTATTTAAAGTTTGTTTAGAACACTTTTACATATATAAAAATGTCATGCATGACGTCATCTCTCCTGCAGCAGCCGCCATCTTGGTTTTTGCATACTGTTGGCTCATCTGCTGGCTCTTCCTGGAGTGCTCCCTGGTATATATACATATCAGATACATATACAGAAACCAGTATATAAATATATATACAGTCATGGCCGAAATTGTTGGCACCCTTGATATTTTTCCTGAAAATCAAGTATTTCACACAAAAAAGGTATTGCATTAACACATGTTTTGCTATACACATGTTTATTCCCTTTGTATGTATTGGAACAAATATAAAACAGAGGCAGAAAAGCAAATATGACATAATGTCACACAAAACCCCAAAAATGGGCTGGACAAAAGTATTGGCACCCTTAACTTAATATTTGGTTGCACACCCTTTGGAAAACATAACTGAAATCAGTCGCTTCCTATAACCATCAATAAGCTTCTGACACCTCTCACCCGGAATTTTGGACCACTCTTCCTTTGCAAACAGCTCCAGGTCTCTCTTATTGGAAGGACACCTTTTCCCAACAGCAATTTTAAGATCTCTCCACAGGTGTTCAATGGGATTTAGATCTGGGCTCATTGCTGGCCACTTCAGAACTCTCCAGCGCTTCTTTGCCATCCATTTCTGAGTGCTTTTTGACGTATGTTTGGGGTCATTGTCCTGCTGGAAGACCCAGGATCTTGGACGCAAACCCAGCTTTCTGACACTGGGCCCTACAGTGCGACCCAAAATCCTTTGGTAATCCTCAGATTTCATGATGCCTTGCACACAGTCAAGGCACCCAGTGCCAGAGGCAGCAAAACAACCCCAAAACATCATTGAACCTCCACCATATTTTACCGTAGGTACTGTGTTTTGTTCTTTGTAGGCCTCATTCCGTTTTCGGTAAACAGTAGAATGATGTGCTTTACCGAAAAGCTCTATCTTGGTCTCATCTGTCCACAAGACGTTTTCCCAGAAGGCTTTTGGCTTACTCAAGTACATTTTGGCAAACTGTAGTCTTGCTTTTTTATGTCTCTGTGTCAGCAGTGGGGTCCTCCTGGGTCTCCTGCCATAGCGTTTCATTTCATTTAAATGTCGACGGATAGTTCGCGCTGACACTGATGCTCCCTGAGCCTGCAGGACAGCTTGAATGTCTTTGGAACATGTTTGGGGCTGCTTATCCACCATCCGGACTATTCTGCGTTGCAATCTTTCATCAATTTTCCTCATCCGTCCACGACCAGGGAGATTAGCTACAGTGCCATGGGTTGCAAACTTCTTGATAATGTTGCGCACTGTGGACAAAGGCAAATCTAGTTCTCTGGAGATGGACTTGTAACCTTGAGATTGTTGATATTTTGCCACAATTTTGGTTCTCAGGTCCTCAGACAGTTCTCGTCTCCTCTTTCTGTTGTCCATGCTTAGTGTGGCACAGACAGACACACAATGCAAAGGTTAAGTGAACGTCTCTCCTTTTTATCTGCTTTCAGGTGTGATTTCTATATTGCCCACACCTGTTACTTGCCCCAGGTGAGTTTACAGGAGCATCACATGCTTGTAACATTCTTATTTATCCGCAGTTGTGAAAGGGTGCCAATACTTTTGTCCAGCCCATTTTTGGAGGTTTGTGTGACATTATGTCGAATTTGCTTTCTTTCCTCCCTTTTTTTGTTTTGTCCCAATACACACAAAGGGAATAAACATGTGTATAGCAAAACATGTGTTAATGCAATACGTTTCGTGAGAAATACATGATTTCCTGGAGAAATATCAAGGGTGCCAACAATTTCGGCCATGACTGTATATACCAATCAGACCCTGCACTGACCCCCATCCGCTGGTGGCACCACACTGCCTAGTAATGATGGGCATGATAATCGAGTCGAACATAAGTTTGACTCGAACATCGGCCATTCATGTTTTGGTAAACACACGAATGGTAAGGACATTCTGCAGGTTGTTCGCCTGGCACGCCCCACAATGCAGTGCTCCCTGACAGTGCATTGTGATTGGTCACAGGTCAGCTGCAAAGCTTTGGCCAATCACGGCACAGGGGGACATCATCACAGTATTTAACCACCTCCCGCCCACCATATAGTAAAATGGCGGGTGCAAGGCGGTTCTCTCGTTCTGGGAGGACGTCATATGACGTCCTCCCATTCTCACCACGCATGCGCGGCTCTGGGAGCGCACAGCATGGTGATCGGCGGTGCTCTGTGTCCCTCAGACACAGCGGATCACCGATCAATGGAAAGAGCTGAAGATGTCAGCTCGGTCATGTGATCAGCTGCGTCCAATCACAGCTGATCACATGTAAACACGGAAATGTTGGTTATCGGCATTCCTCTCTTCACGAGCCGCCACGCTGACAGAGGAGAGGAGAGGAGAGCCGGTAATCAGCATTCCTCAGAGGGGACATGTACACTGATCATCAGGGCACTGATGATCAGTGTGCCCTGATGATCTGTGTAGCCCCAGCAGTGCTACCTGTCAGTGTCCATTGTGTCAGTGTCCAACAGTGCCAGCTCTCAGTGCTCATCCATGCCACCTACCAGTGCCACATCAATGCCACATATCAGTGCCCATCTGAGCTGCCTTTCAATGTCACCCATCAGTGCCAGTCAGTGCCACCTATCAGTGCTGCCAATCAGTGCCAGTCAGTGCCGCCTATCAGTGCCGCCCAACAGTGCCAGTCAGTGCCACCTAACAGTGCCAGTCAGTGCCACCTATCAGTTCCAGTCAGTGCCGCCTATCAGTGCCGCCTATCAGTGCCATATATGAGTGCTGCCTTTCAGTGTCCATCAGTGCTACCTACTAGTGCCTTCTCATCAGTGCAGCCCATCAGTGCAGCCTCATTAGCGCACATCAGTGAAGGAGAAAAATCACTTATTTATAAAATTTTATAACAAAAACTAAGAAAAAACTTTTTTTTTTCAAAATTTTCAGTGGTTTTTGGTTTGTTTGAGAAAAAATAAAAAGCCCCGAGGTGATTAAATACCACCAAAATAAAGTTTTATCTGTCACAAAAAAATTATAAAAATTTCATACGGGTACAGTGTTGCATGACCGCGCAATTGTCATTCAAAGTGTGACAGCGCTGAAAGCTGGAAATTGGCCTGGACAGGAAGGGGGTAGAAGTGCCCTGTAGACAGGAAGGGGGTAGAAGTGTCCTGTGGGCAGGAAGGGGGTAGAAGTGTCCTGTGGGCAGGAAGGGGGTAGAAGTATCCTGTAGGCAGGAAGGGGGTAGAAGTGTCCTGTAGGCAGGAAGGGGGTAGAAGTGTCCTGTGGGCAGGAAGGGGGTAGAAGTGTCCTGTAGGCAGGAAGGGGGTAGAAGTGTCCTGTAGGCAGGAAGGGGGTAGAAGTGCCCTGTAGGCAGGAAGGAGGTAGAAGTGCCCTGTAGGCAGGAAGGGGGTAGAAGTGCCCTGTAGACAGGAAAGGGGTAGAAGTGTCCTGTAGGCAGGAAGGGGGTAGAAGTGTCCTGTAGGCAGGAAGGGGGTAGAAGTGTCCTGTGGGCAGGAAGGGGGTAGAAGTGTCCTGTGGGCAGGAAGGGGGTAGAAGTGTCCTGTAGGCAGGAAGGGGGTAGAAGTGTCCTGTAGGCAGGAAGGGGGTAGAAGTGCCCTGTAGGCAGGAAGGAGGTAGAAGTGCCCTGTAGGCAGGAAGGGGGTAGAAGTGCCCTGTAGGCAGGAAGGGGGTAGAAGTGTCCTGTAGACAGGAAGGGGGTAGAAGTGTCATGTAGGCAGGAAGGGGGTAGAAGTGTCCTGTAGGCAGGAAGGGGGTAGAAGTGCCCGGTGGGCAGGAAGGGGGTAGAAGTGCCCGGTAGGCAGGAAGGGGGTAGAAGTGCCCTGTAGACAGGAAGGGGGTAGAAGTGTCCTGTAGACAGGAAGGGGGTAGAAGTGCCCTGTAGACAGGAAGGGGGTAGAAGTGTCCTGTAGACAGGAAGGGGGTAGAAGTGTCCTGTAGACAGGAAGGGGGTAGAAGTGCCCTGTAGACAGGAAGGGGGTAGAAGTGTCCTGTAGGCAGGAAGGGGGTAGAAGTGTCCTGTAGGCAGGAAGGGGGTAGAAGTGTCCTGTAGGCAGGAAGGGGGTAGAAGTGTCCTGTAGGCAGGAAGGGGGTAGAAGTGCCCGGTGGGCAGGAAGAGGGTAGAAGTGCCCTGTAGGCAGGAAGGGGGTAGAAGTGTCCTGTAGGCAGGAAGGGGGTAGAAGTGCCCGGTAGGCAGGAAGGGGGTAGAAGTGCCCTGTAGACAGGAAGGGGGTAGAAGTGCCCTGTAGGCAGGAAGGGGGTAGAAGTGTCCTGTAGGCAGGAAGGGGGTAGAAGTGCCCGGTGGGCAGGAAGGGGGTAGAAGTTTCCTCTAGGCAGGAAGGGGGTAGAAGTGCCCGGTAGGCAGGAAGGGGGTAGAAGTGTCCGGTAGGCAGGAAGGGGGTAGAAGTGTCCAGTGGGCAGGAAGGGGGTAGAAGTGTCCTGTAGGCAGGAAGGCGGTAGAAGTGCCCTGTAGGCAGGAAGGGGGTAGAAGTGTCCAGTGGGCAGGAAGGGGGTAGAAGTGTCCTGTAGGCAGGAAGGCGGTAGAAGTGCCCTGTAGGCAGGAAGGGGGTAGAAGTGCCTGGTAGGCAGGAAGGGGGTAGAAGTGCCCAGTAAGCAGGAAGGCGGTAGAAGTGCCCTGTAGGCAGGAAGGGGGTAGAAGTGCCCGATAGGCAGGAAGGGGGTAGAAGTGCCCTGTAGGCAGGAAGGGGGTAGAAGTGCCCTGTAGACAGGAAGGGGGTAGAAGTGCCCGGTGGGCAGGAAGGGGGTAGAAGTGTCCTGTAGACAGGAAGGGGGTAGAAGTGTCCTGTAGGCAGGAAGGGGGTAGAAGGGTCCTGTAGGCAGGAAGGGGGTAGAAGTGCCCTGTAGGTAGGAAGGGGGTAGAAGTGCCCTGTAGGCAGGAATGGGGTAGAAGTGTCCTGTAGACAGGAAGGGGGTAGAAGTGTCCTGTAGGCAGGAAGGGGGTAGAAGTGTCCTGTAGGCAGGAAGGGGGTAGAAGTGCCCGGTGGGCAGGAAGGGGGTAGAAGTGCCCGGTAGGCAGGAAGGGGGTAGAAGTGCCCTGTAGACAGGAAGGGGGTAGAAGTGTCCTGTAGACAGGAAGGGGGTAGAAGTGTCCTGTAGACAGGAAGGGGGTAGAAGTGCCCTGTAGACAGGAAGGGGGTAGAAGTGTCCTGTAGGCAGGAAGGGGGTAGAAGTGTCCTGTAGGCAGGAAGGGGGTAGAAGTGCCCGGTGGGCAGGAAGAGGGTAGAAGTGCCCTGTAGGCAGGAAGGGGGTAGAAGTGTCCTGTAGGCAGGAAGGGGGTAGAAGTGCCCGGTAGGCAGGAAGGGGGTAGAAGTGCCCTGTAGGCAGGAAGGGGGTAGAAGTGCCCGGTAGACAGGAAGGGGGTAGAAGTGCCCTGTAGGCAGGAAGGGGGTAGAGGGGTCCTGTAGGCAGGAAGGGGGTAGAAGTGCCCGGTGGGCAGGAAGGGGGTAGAAGTGTCCTGTAGGCAGGAAGGGGGTAGAAGTGCCCGGTAGGCAGGAAGGGGGTAGAAGTGTCCGGTAGGCAGGAAGGCGGTAGAAGTGTCCTGTAGGCAGGAAGGGGGTAGAAGTGTCCAGTGGGCAGGAAGGGGGTAGAAGTGTCCTGTAGGCAGGAAGGCGGTAGAAGTGCCCTGTAGGCAGGAAGGGGGTAGAAGTGTCCAGTGGGCAGGAAGGGGGTAGAAGTGTCCTGTAGGCAGGAAGGCGGTAGAAGTGCCCTGTAGGCAGGAAGGGGGTAGAAGTGCCCGGTAGGCAGGAAGGGGGTAGAAGTGCCCAGTAAGCAGGAAGGGGGTAGAAGTGCACTGTAGGCAAGAAGGGGGTAGAAGTGCCCGATAGGCAGGAAGGGGGTAGAAGTGTCCTGTAGGCAGGAAGGGAGTAGAAGTGTCCGGTAGGCAGGAAGGGGGTAGAAGTGCCCGGTGGGCAGGAAGGGGGTAGAAGTGCCCGGTAGGCAGGAAGGGGGTAGAAGTGTCCTGTAGGCAGGAAGGGGGTAGAAGTGCCCGGTAGGCAGGAAGGGGGTAGAAGTGTCCTGTGGGCAGGAAGGGGGTAGAAGTGTCCTGTAGACAGGAAGGGGGTAGAAGTGTCCTGTAGACAGGAAGGGGGTAGAAGTGCCCTGTAGACAGGAAGGGGGTAGAAGTGTCCTGTAGGCAGGAAGGGGGTAGAAGTGTCCTGTAGGCAGGAAGGGGGTAGAAGTGTCCTGTAGGCAGGAAGGGGGTAGAAGTGTCCTGTAGGCAGGAAGGGGGTAGAAGTGCCCGGTGGGCAGGAAGAGGGTAGAAGTGCCCTGTAGGCAGGAAGGGGGTAGAAGTGTCCTGTAGGCAGGAAGGGGGTAGAAGTGCCCGGTAGGCAGGAAGGGGGTAGAAGTGCCCTGTAGACAGGAAGGGGGTAGAAGTGCCCTGTAGGCAGGAAGGGCGTAGAAGTGTCCTGTAGGCAGGAAGGGGGTAGAAGTGCCCGGTGGGCAGGAAGGGGGTAGAAGTTTCCTCTAGGCAGGAAGGGGGTAGAAGTGCCCAGTAGGCAGGAAGGGGGTAGAAGTGTCCGGTAGGCAGGAAGGGGGTAGAAGTGTCCAGTGGGCAGGAAGGGGGTAGAAGTGTCCTGTAGGCAGGAAGGCGGTAGAAGTGCCCTGTAGGCAGGAAGGGGGTAGAAGTGTCCAGTGGGCAGGAAGGGGGTAGAAGTGTCCTGTAGGCAGGAAGGCGGTAGAAGTGCCCTGTAGGCAGGAAGGGGGTAGAAGTGCCTGGTAGGCAGGAAGGGGGTAGAAGTGCCCAGTAAGCAGGAAGGCGGTAGAAGTGCCCTGTAGGCAGGAAGGGGGTAGAAGTGCCCGATAGGCAGGAAGGGGGTAGAAGTGCCCTGTAGGCAGGAAGGGGGTAGAAGTGCCCTGTAGACAGGAAGGGGGTAGAAGTGCCCGGTGGGCAGGAAGGGGGTAGAAGTGTCCTGTAGACAGGAAGGGGGTAGAAGTGTCCTGTAGGCAGGAAGGGGGTAGAAGTGTCCTGTAGGCAGGAAGGGGGTAGAAGTGCCCTGTAGGTAGGAAGGGGGTAGAAGTGCCCTGTAGGCAGGAATGGGGTAGAAGTGTCCTGTAGACAGGAAGGGGGTAGAAGTGTCCTGTAGGCAGGAAGGGGGTAGAAGTGTCCTGTAGGCAGGAAGGGGGTAGAAGTGCCCGGTGGGCAGGAAGGGGGTAGAAGTGCCCGGTAGGCAGGAAGGGGGTAGAAGTGCCCTGTAGACAGGAAGGGGGTAGAAGTGTCCTGTAGACAGGAAGGGGGTAGAAGTGTCCTGTAGACAGGAAGGGGGTAGAAGTGCCCTGTAGACAGGAAGGGGGTAGAAGTGTCCTGTAGGCAGGAAGGGGGTAGAAGTGTCCTGTAGGCAGGAAGGGGGTAGAAGTGCCCGGTGGGCAGGAAGAGGGTAGAAGTGCCCTGTAGGCAGGAAGGGGGTAGAAGTGTCCTGTAGGCAGGAAGGGGGTAGAAGTGCCCGGTAGGCAGGAAGGGGGTAGAAGTGCCCTGTAGGCAGGAAGGGGGTAGAAGTGCCCGGTAGACAGGAAGGGGGTAGAAGTGCCCTGTAGGCAGGAAGGGGGTAGAGGGGTCCTGTAGGCAGGAAGGGGGTAGAAGTGCCCGGTGGGCAGGAAGGGGGTAGAAGTGTCCTGTAGGCAGGAAGGGGGTAGAAGTGCCCGGTAGGCAGGAAGGGGGTAGAAGTGTCCGGTAGGCAGGAAGGCGGTAGAAGTGTCCTGTAGGCAGGAAGGGGGTAGAAGTGTCCAGTGGGCAGGAAGGGGGTAGAAGTGTCCTGTAGGCAGGAAGGCGGTAGAAGTGCCCTGTAGGCAGGAAGGGGGTAGAAGTGTCCAGTGGGCAGGAAGGGGGTAGAAGTGTCCTGTAGGCAGGAAGGCGGTAGAAGTGCCCTGTAGGCAGGAAGGGGGTAGAAGTGCCTGGTAGGCAGGAAGGGGGTAGAAGTGCCCAGTAAGCAGGAAGGGGGTAGAAGTGCACTGTAGGCAGGAAGGGGGTAGAAGTGCCCGATAGGCAGGAAGGGGGTAGAAGTGTCCTGTAGGCAGGAAGGGAGTAGAAGTGCCCGGTAGGCAGGAAGGGGGTAGAAGTGTCCTGTAGGCAGGAAGGGGGTAGAAGTGCCCGGTAGGCAGGAAGGGGGTAGAAGTGTCCTGTAGGCAGGGAGGGGGTAGAAGTGCCCGGTAGGCAGGAAGGGGGTAGAAGTGCCCTGTAGGCAGGAAGGGGGTAGAAGTGTCCTGTAGGCAGGGAGGGGGTAGAAGTGCCCTGTAGGCAGGAAGGGGGTAGAAGTGTCCTGTAGGCAGGGAGGGGGTAGAAGTGCCCTGTAGGCAGGGAGGGGGTAGAAGTGCCCTGTAGGCAGGGAGGGGGTAGAAGTGTCCTGTAGGCAGGAAGGGGGTAGAAGTGTCCTGTAGGCAGGAAGGGGGTAGTAGTGTCCGGTAGGCAGGAAGGGGGTAGAAGTGCCCTGTAGGCAGGAAGGGGGTAGAAGTGTCCTGTAGGCAGGAAGGGGGTAGAAGTGCCCTGTAGGCAGGGAGGGGGTAGTAGTGTCCGGTAGGCAGGGAGGGGGTAGTAGTGTCCGGTAGGCAGGGAGGGGGTAGAAGTGTCCTGTAGGCAGGGAGGGGGTAGAAGTGCCCGGTAGGCAGGAAGGGGGTAGAAGTGCCCGGTAGGCAGGAAGGGGGTAGAAGTGCCCTGTAGGCGAGGGGTTAAGAACTGTCATCGGGGCGCAGCTGTCAGGCGGCCAGGAGTCGGCGTTGAGAGTGGAGTGTTTTTTTTTCTTTTTTCGGGTGGGCGGCGGCGGCAGCGGGCATTGTGATTGACGTCGGCTCTATTTCGGGGACATTTTTTTTCCTTTTATTTTGGACTTGTCAGATACGGTCTTCTGTCATTTTTTACACCACACTTTTTTTTTTGAGATTGGGTAGCAGTACCATGTACCCCATACTGATACATGGGGGGGCGGGATCTGGGGGCCCTATTGTTAAAGGGGGCTACCATATTCCAATAAGCCCCCCACCCACAGACCCCCACAACCAAAGGCCATGGTTTTGGGGAAGAGGCCCTTGTCCCAATCAACATGGAGGCCAGGTGCTTTAGCGGGGAGCCCCCCTGCCCCAAAGCACCCCCCCATGTTGAGGGTATGTAGCCTGGTATGGTTCAGGAGGGGAGCCACTCAGTCGTCCCCCCACTTTCCTTACCTGCTGGGCTGCATGCTCGGATAAGGGTCTAATATGGATTTTGGGGGGGGACCCCCACACCATTTTTTTTATTTTGGCATGGGGGACCCAAAGAGCTTGCTATGAATGGGAGGGGGGACCCCACGGGGAACCCGGCTGACAGCTGAAACAATAAAGAATGTTTTTAGTAGCTGTGCGCAGGGGCGGACTGACAACTCATGGGGCCCCCGGGCAATAGGGGATCATGGGGCCCCTGTGTCCTTGCCCAAAATCAAAAAAGCCTATGAAAAAGGTACCAGGGGCATCTCATGGGGCCCCCTACTGACCCCGGGCCCTCGGGCAGTGCCCGAGTTTCCAAATGGTCAGTCCGTCCCTGGCTGTGCGGTATCTTTCCACCAAACTCAGATGCAGGAAGATACCACTTAGGGAGTCCCCTCGGCTCCACGTTCGTTATGTTTGAATGTTCGACCGCGAAGAGAACACGGGGTGCTCGGCCCATCACTGCTCCCTCGTGTTTACAAATACTACTCCTGATCCATCCTATTCATGATCCATCCTATTCCTGATCCATTCTATTCCTGATCCATCCTATTCCTGATCCATCCTATTCCTGATCCATACTATTCCTGATCCATTCTATTTCTGATCCATTCTATTCCTGATCCATTCTATTCCTGATCCATCCTATTCCTGATCCATTCTATTCCTGATCCATCCTATTCCTGATCCATCCTATTCCTGATCCATCCTATTTCTGATCCATTCTATTCCTGATCCATTCTATTCCTGATCCATTCTATTTCTGATCCATTCTATTCCTGATCCATTCTATTCCTGATCCATCCTATTCCTGATCCATTCTATTCCTGATCCATCCTATTCCTGATCCATTCTATTTCTGATCCATTCTATTCCTGATCCATTCTATTCCTGATCCATCCTATTCCTGATCCATTCTATTCCTGATCCATCCTATTCCTGATCCATCCTATTCCTGATCCATCCTATTTCTGATCCATTCTATTCCTGATCCATTCTATTCCTGATCCATTCTATTTCTGATCCATTCTATTCCTGATCCATCCTATACCTGATCCATCCTATTTCTGATATATTCTATTCCTGATCCATTCTATTCCTGATCCATTCTATTCCTGATCCATTCTATTCATGATCCATCCTATTCCTGATCCCTCCTATTCCTGATCCATTCTATTCATGAGCCATTTTAATTATGCTCCATTCTATTCAGGATCCATTCTATTCATGATCCATTCTATTCATGATCCATTCTATTCCTGATCCATCCTATTAATGATCCATCCTATTCCTGATCCATCCTATTAATGATCCATTCTATTCCTGAAACATTTTATTCCTGATCCATCCTATTCATGATCCATTCTATTCAGGATCTATTCTATTCATGATCCATTCTATTCAGGATCTATTCTATTCATGATCCATTCTATTCAGGATCCATTCTATTCAGGACCTATTCTATTCATGATCCATCCTATTCAGGATCCATCCTATTCCTGATCCATCCTATTAATGATCCATCCTATTCAGGATCTATTCTATTCAGGATCCATCCTATTCATGATCCATCCTATTCCTGATCCATCCTATTCCTGATCCATCCTATTCATGATCCATCCTATTTATGATCCATTCTATTCATGATCCATCCTATTCATGATCCATCCTATTCATGATCCATCCTATTTATGATCCATCCTATTCATGATCCATTCTATTCATGATCCCTAATACTGCTCAATTATTGAATCCATTATTGTTGGCACTAATGAATCTGGAGGACAACCATGATGGCGGACGGTACGGAAGATAATTGGATCGATTCTGTAATTCATGTCATTCTGTCTCGGAGAATAATGGGACATTTCCCCGGGTTGATCCGAGTGCCCACTGACTCAATGACAGGAGCCGCTGACTCAATGACAGGAGCCGCTGACTCAATGACAGGAGCCGCTTGCCATCAGGTCCTCGGCTGTTTGAACTTTGTTGTCTGTTGACTTTTGCAAGATGCCAAATCTTTTGCTATCAAACCGTCTCAATCAGATTAAAGTGACTTGACCTGGTTCTCCAGCTTCGGATTTCTGTTTTGTCTCGCTTTGAAGTCCAGAAATACACAACAAATACGGGACGTTTCCCATTCTTTTAGGCTTGCAGGAAATGTTTATATTTTTTTATTCCGAAGCATCAAAATCTGTAAATGGCAGGCAGCTATGACACATTTCCAGGGCTGTCATCAGGAAGCCGAGAGCTTTATCTCTCTTCTGCCTAAAAAATATACTTTGTAAAAAATAGAAGAAACTGAGAATTATTTATTATTTTCCTTTAAAGAGGTATTAACCCCCGAAAGCAAGAATGTCATTTATTGCAGCTGACCAGTCGTTCGATGTGGCGGCTGCGTTTGTTTTCTATTTTCAGGCTTTTTCCCCTCTGTTGTCACCAAGTGATCTGGCCAGTAAAACACCTCCTGTATTAGATAGCCCCCACTCTGGAGGAAGGAGCACAGGGGACAACTATAGACAATAGAATTGTCAATCGGGGGGGGGGGATAGGAGTGTTAGATGGACTAACAGATTTAAACACACTAACAAACTGAACCTGAACCCCAGCTCACGCCTTATAAACAGTCACAGTAACCATTTTGTTCTTTTTTGGGAGAAAGGTTTTACATCCATAAATAAAAGCCGACCATTGGTTTGTCTCCTCCTTGTAACTGATACATCTGCGGGAGAGCTTGTTCTTTTGAAAAACAACTGACTTACTGGCTGGATAAAAGTAAATGAAAGCCTAAAAAAAGAAAACAAATGCTAATAATTGGCAAGCTGCAATATAATCAATGTTTAGTTGTGGGTTCAATACCAATCTAAAGACGGGGGCAGTAAATTGTAACCCGCAGAACGGCTGATCGAGTTCATTGAACCTTTTTGGAGCTTTACCATCCTCCATAAACAGCCCTGAAGAAGGGGGAGGCCATTCCACTGAAACGCGTTGGCCCTCCATGTGTACTTTTATCTCCAACAAATGAATTTAACAAATCATCAAGTGAGATGTTTCTTGGACACCAGGTACTTCCCAAGTGTTTCCTGCTGATACGGACCTATCACCGTACCAGAAGGGTAACAACCATAGATTTACCACCACCCACATTGGGGTAACAACCAATGGAAGTGATCTCTTCTGTAGCCTCCACCTAGAGGGCAACACCCTCTAGTGCATCCTTTCTTAACCTTTTCAACACAGAGGGACCCTCGAAAACACTTCCCAGTCTAGCGAACCCTCCGCTAAAAAAAATTATTATTCAGTTATTCAACCATCCCAGAAATGTTGGCTTCCAAAGAGTCATCAGGCCGTGATTTACAGGAACTTCTAAAACTCTGTTGTGGCCACGAATAGAAGCAGGAACTACAGCAGAGGCATCTCACAGTGTCATGGTCAGGGCACGAGCCAATATGCCACGAGGCAAACAAGACATTTGCCTTGGGTGGCATTGCCCCCCCCCCCCCCCCTGAAGAAGGAACGATGGTTCTTCTGGGCACTGAGAGCAGATGGTGAGTCTCTCTCCTTCTCTGGGGGAGGGGTTTGCGGTGATGTCCAGGGGGTCGCAGGTGGGGGGGACTGGCAGGCGATGGTTGGGCTGCTGGCCTGTGCCGGTATGTGCCTCATCCTGGCCTCCCTTGCCCCTCCTGGTGGTGCACCGATCCATGGTAGGAGACCGACTCTCTGAGACACCGGGACTGGATGGTGAGTCTCTCTCCTTCTATGGGGGAGGGGTTTGCATTGATGTACAGGGGTCGCAGGTGGGGGGGACTGGTGGGCGGCGGTTGGGCTGAGGTTGGTGCCCAGGCTGTGATCACTCTCCTCCAGTGTGATGAGGCTGCTGACCAGTGCCAGTCTGTGCCTCATCCTGGCCTCCCTTGCCCCTCCTGGTGGTGCACTGATCAATGGTAGGAGACCGAGTCTCTGAGACACCGGGACCGGTGCAGAAAGCTGGGGGAGAAGGGGGGGAAGAGGAACAATCCTGGATACATGTATACCCCAGGGTGGCACCTCCGGGGGAGAAAATCATGGACCAACCGGGGAGGAGAGCCGGTGTCCTGATCTCCAGGATGGGGGAAGTATCACACCAGGAATACCAGCACCAGGAGATCCCCTTCCCCCACCCGTATATGGCCATGGACAGCCACTGCACCCGCCGCTTCAATTGCTCTGGAGGAGATGTCACCAAGAAAGTGTGTGTGTGTGTGGGGGGGGGGGCAGCACAAAATCTAAATACATTTCTGGGTCAGGGGTCAGGCTTGGAGACCAGTAGCAGTAGAGAGGCTCCCACTGACCAGCAGGAAGGTCACCCTGGATGATGCGGGCTCACCCGAGGTGCAGGGTTCACCAGAGCTCCTGATGGTGGGGATGGGTTTTGCTGTGTGTTAGGACCAGGTCATGGTCCTCAGGATCGTCTCACCAGGATGAAGCCGGGGGTCCGGGGGTCCAGTAGAGGATGTAGCATATTGGGGTCAAGCAAAAGCGTAGTCAGTAACAAGCCAAGGGTTGGTAACGTGGTTGCAGGTTGGGATCAAGTGGAAGCGTAATCGAGGAACCAGCCAAAGGTCGGGAACAAGTGGTAGCAGAGAAGTGGACAGATGCAGCTACACACAGGAGAAGATACCGACTGGAGAGAATGCAACAATCTGGCAAACAGGAAGTGCAGAGGCGTGGCTTCAATAGGAAGTTTATGGGAGGAGCAAAGAGTTCAAGGTTCACCAGAAACAAACCACAAGGCAAGATTATCCACAGCTCCAGACAGGGAGCCGTCCAGCATCTCAGTTGGCTCAGCAAGGAGAGCTTCTGCCGGATGCTGCAGAGATCGTGAGTTCAGATCCCGGTCCTGACACACATCTGGAATCTATAAAAAGTATTTCTACAGCTATGACTACACCTACCACTACTGCTGAACCTACCTCTACTGCTGCACCTACCTACCTACCACTCCACCTACATACCTACCGCTCCACCTACCTACCGCTTCACCTACCTACCGCTACTGCTCCACCTACTGACCGCTACTGCTCTACCTACCTACCTACTGCTTCACCTACCTACCACTGAACCTACCGCTATCGCTCCACCTACCTACCGCTCCACCTACCGCTACCGCTCCACCTACCTAATGCTGAACCTACTGCTACCCCTCCACCTACCTACCGCTGAACCTACTGCTACCCCTCCACCTACCTACCGCTGAACCTACTGCTACTGCTCCACCCACCTACCGCTAACGCTCCACCTACCTAATGCTGAACCTACTGCTACCCCTCCACCTACCTACCGCTGAACCTACTGCTACTGCTCCACCCACCTACCGCTACCGCTCCACCTACCTAATGCTGAACCTACTGCTACCCCTCCACCTACCTACCGCTGAACCTACTGCTACCCCTCCACCTACCTACCGCTGAACCTACTGCTACTGCTCCCCCCACCTACCGCTAACGCTCCACCCACCTACCTACCGCTGTAATACCATTCTGCTTTGACTGGTCCTTTAAGTAAATAAATTGAGAAAAATCTTCCTCCTTTTTTTTTTGCACACCTATTCATAAACAATATTGTATATCAGAAAAGCAATAATGTGGCGGTGCCGCGGGCTGTTGTGTTATGATGCTGATTTATTTATAAGTGGAGTTAGGATTCCTCATTTGAATTTGATTTGCTGGTTTGACAGTCCCGCGGCCTCCGAACAATGGTGCTCAGGGCGGGAAAGGAAACCCGGAAAAGGATTTGCAGCTGTATTGCGTTCATAAAACCGGTGTGAAACTGAAAGAGTAAAAACAGACACCCAGAATAAAATAAAAATAAAAAACTATATAAATAAATAAAATAAAGAAATATAAATAAATATATAAATAAAATAAATGTAAATAAACATATATATATATATAGAAAATAAAGAAAAATAAATAAATAAAATAAAAATTATAAATAAATATATAAATAAAATAAATGTAAATAAACATATATATATATAGAAAATAAAGAAAACTAAATAAATAAAATAAAAATTATAAATAAATATATATAAATAAAATAAAAAATACAAACCCTGTTACCAGATTATTCGTGCCGACGAAAATCTTCCTGTGCTCTTCGGGTTTTACAATTACAAAATATACAACGACCAAATACATCGAACAAAGGGGTTAACCACAAAGGGCAATGGATGTGAAATTAGTTCAACTACATTAGCCTAAGTACACTCCTCCCCCAACCCCCCCCCCCCCCCAAAAAAAAAAAAATAAACAATCTAAAATATTTTTTTATTTACCTATTAAAGGAAATTTCACCTCAGCAGCGCAACTAACGAAACTGAGAGAGAAATGTCGCTGTGAGCAAGGTTGCAATTTCTGTGTAAGATTGATTTTGCCAGAATCTCTCGGCTCATCCCGACACCTCGTGTCGTATCGGTTCCATCGTCTTCATTAACTATATTGTTATTCCAAATGGAAGATTTCGGTTTAAAAAGACTGAAAACAAATTTTGAAATTACAATAACTGAAACAAAACGTGTTTCAACGCTATCTGAGCAGCATAAACCAAAAACGCTATTTAATTATTTTTTGATATGTAAAGCAAACTCCCCCGTCCATCCATCCTTTATGTATATATTGTACATTCACATCAGTCTCCGCCCCCGAGGGGCGTACAATCTAAAGTCCCTAACTCACAGTCATACATACTAGGACCAATTTAGACAGGAGCCAATTCACCTACCAGCATGTCTTTGGAGAAAACCGGAGTACCCGGAGGAAACCCACACAGGCACAGGGAGAACATGCAAACTCCAGGCAGGTGGAGCTGTGGTTGAGATTCGAACCAACGACCCGAGTACTGCCAGGTGGAAGTGCTAACCCTTTAGCCACTGTGCTGCCCAATTCTTAAATGCATTCCAAAAATGTAGATTTGTATTTTTAAAGACATACACTGTATTTGAAATGTATTTTTTCATATTTTTTAATAAAAACGCATTTCAACATGCAGTGTATATATATACAGTGCAGGACATGTGTATTTGATCCCCTGCTGATGGTGAATGTTCGCCCCTCACACAGAAACGATCGGTCTAACAATGGAATGTTCGCCCCTCACACAGAAACGATCGGTCTAACAATGGAATGTTCGCCCCTCACACAGAAACGATCGGTCTAACAATGGAATGTTCGGTGTAACACTGAGAGACAGAATACAACAACAAATTCAGCAGAAATGCGTCTAACAAATGATGACTGATCTGCATGTTCATGAGGGAAAGAAGGATTGGATCCCCTATCATTCAGCAGGATTTCTGGCTCCCAGGTGTCTCTCATACAGGTAACAAGCTGAGATTACAAGCAGTCTCTTAAAGGGAGTGCTGCTAATCTCATTGTGTCACCTGTATAAAAGACACCTGTCCACAGGAGCCATCAAACCATCAGATTCCAAACTCTCCACCATGGCAAAGACCAAAGAGCTGTCCAAGGATGTCAGGGACAAGATGGTAGACCTACACAAGGCTGGACTGGGCTACCAAACTATGGCCAAGCAGCTTGGTGAGAAGGTGACAACAGTTGGTGCAATCATTCACAAATGGAAGAAACACAAAACAAGTGTCAGTCTCCCTAGGTCTGGTGCACCATGCAAGATCTCACCTCGTGGAGTGTCAATGATCATGAGAACAGTGAGGAATCATCCCAGAACTACACGTGAGGATCTTGTCAATGATCTCCAGGCAGCTGGGACCACAATCACCAAGAAAACAATTGGTAACACACTACGCCGACAAGGACTGAAATCCTGCAGTGCCCGCACGGTCCCTCTGCTCAAGAAAGCCCATGTCCAGCCCGTCTGAAGTCTGCCACTGAACATCTGAATGATGCCGAGGAGGACTGGTGGGAAGTGTTGTGGTCAGAGGAGACCAAAATCCAGCTCTTTGGCATCAACTCAACTCGCCATGTTTGGAGGAGGAGGAATGCTGCCTGTGACCCCAAGAACACCATCCCAACTGTGAAACATGGTGATGGAAACATTCTGCTTTGGGGGTGTTTTTCTGCTAAGGGGACAGGACAACTGCACCGCATCAAAGGGACGATGGACGGGGCAATGTACCCTCAAATCTTGGGTGAGAACCTTCTTCCCTCAGCCAGGGCATTGAAAATGGGTGGTGGATGGGTGTTCCAGCATGACAATGACCCAAAACACACGGCCAAGGCAACAAAGGAGCGGCTCAAGAAGAAGCACATTAAGGTCCTGGAGTGGCCTAGCCAGTCTCCACACCTTCATCCGATTGAAAATCTGTGGAGGGAGCTGAAAGTTCGAGTTGCCAAAC
Source organism: Staurois parvus (assembly GCF_062004578.1). Taxonomy (NCBI): domain Eukaryota; kingdom Metazoa; phylum Chordata; class Amphibia; order Anura; family Ranidae; genus Staurois; species Staurois parvus. The sequence continues at coordinate 221,488 of NW_028319235.1, read as the reverse complement.
GTCAGCCACCAAACCTTAATGACTTGGAGAGGATCTGCCAAGAGGAGTGGGCCAAAATCCCTCCTGAGATGTGTGCGAACCTGGGGGCCAACTCCAGGAAACGTCTGACCTCTATGATTGCCAACAAGGGATTGGCCACCAAGTACTAAGTCATGTTTTGTGAAGGGGATCAAATCCTTCTTTCCCTCATGAACATGCAGATGAGTCATCATTTGTTAGACGCATTTCTGCTGAATTTGTTGTTGTATTCTGTCTCTCAGTGTTACACCGAACATTCCATTGTTAGACCGATCGTTTCTGTGTGAGGGGCGAACATTCCATTGTTAGACCGATCGTTTCTGTGTGAGGGGCGAACATTCCATTGTTAGACCGATCATTTCTGTGTGAGGGGCGAACATTCCATTGTTAGACCGATCGTTTCTGTCTGAGGGGGGAACATTCCATTGTTAGACCGATCATTTCTGTGTGAAGGGCGAACATTCCATTGTTAGACCGATCATTTCTGTGTGAGGGGTGAACATTCCATTGTTAGACCGATCATTTCTGTGTGAGGGGCAAACATTCAACATCAGCCGGGGAGCAAATGCACATTTCCTTCACTATAGATATATATTTATATATATATATATTTATATATATATATATATATATTTTTTTTTATATATATATATATATATATATATATATATATATATATATATATAAATATATATATATATTTATTCATTTATTTATTTATATTTTTTAATTGAAATATATTTTGAAATATATAGAATACGGCCAAAATTGTAGCATTTCAAATATATGTCAATATATTTGGGAAGAATATTTTAAAAATATATTTCAAATATATGTTTCTTCCACGTGGGTATGTACAGTACATACTTGCTGGTTATATTATTGACGGATCTTGTTCTTTATTTCTGTGATTCTTCTTTTTCTCTCGCTGTCTTGTATCTACCTTTCTAGTTATCACAAAATTGGCAATCACCAGTAAATTTTGTACTTCTGTATAAATTGATATATTCTGTTAATTGATATGTTTTTGTTATGATTTTCCTAATAAAAAGAGTTTGTAAACAAAAAAAAAAGTCTCCCTTTCATATTTTTTTCAGCAGCGTATAAAGTAGGTGTTGCCGGGAAGATGTCTGAAATGTTCCCTCACATTATTATTTGTATACGGTCCAGCATCCCTCCGAAGAGCCATATGTAACCATTATAAATGCTCCCCGCCGGCTTGGATGCCATTCAAATTCTTTTAAAGAATGAAATGAAAGTCTAATTAAATTTTGGCGAATGTACTGATCACCGGCCAACAGTGCTGGAGAGGCGTGCGCCATTCATATAGGACGCAACCAAAATCAAAGCGAGCGCGCCCGTAGCTGGGAGAAGGAGCGCGGCGAGGCTGTTTCTGCCTTTTCTCATTTACATGGTATTAGCTGAGCGTATCTTCATCTAATGTTCTATCCGGAGAGATGCAACATGTGTTCGTTCTACAACCTGCTGAGGAAGAATTACCCCGGCCAGATGTCTTACCAGCTGCCGCCGTCCCGTCCTTGTAGACTTCCTGACTAGTCAGAGAGAAGGTTACGAAATCTTCCAGATCATCATCTGTCACCCGCTAACCGCTCTGCGGAGAAAGGCAACTCGGGCTCCTAATGACCACCGACCTCCTACCAGTACCACGAGGAGTCTGCCGGCGGCCCGGACAGGGATGGCTGCCAAGTTCGGCTTCACAAATTCTTCTTGATGAATATGCAATGAAAACGACACAGAAAATCCTTTCCGTAGTGCGAAGGAAACAGGGTGGCTGGGTGGTGATGGATGTATGTGGAACACAAAGTACCCGACAACCGAACCAACGAACTGAAATATGAGCGATGTACTGATAGAATGCAGAATGTTGGTAGAGTAACTATTCCCCCATAGTAACTATTCCCCCATAGTAACCCTTCCTCTATAGTAACCCTTCCTCTATAGTAACCCTTCCTCTATAGTAACTCCTCCTCTATAGTAACCCTTCCTCTATAGTAACCCTTCCTCTATAGTAACTCCTCCTCTATAGTAACCCTTCCTCTATAGTAACCCTTCCTCTATAGTAACCCTTCCTCTATAGTAACCCTTCCTCTATAGTAACTCTTCCTCTATAGTAACTCTTCCTCTATAGTAACCCTTCCTCCATAGTAACCCTTCCTCTATAGTAACCCTTCCTCTATAGTAACTCCTCCTCTATACTAACTCTCCCTCTATAGTAACCCTTCCTCTATAGTAACTCTTCCTCTATAGTAACCCTTCCTCTATAGTAACCCTTCCTCTATAGTAACTCTTCCTCTATAGTAACTCTCCCTCTATAGTAACCCTTCCTCTATAGTAACCCTTCCTCTATAGTAACCCTTCCTCTATAGTAACTCTCCCTCTATAGTAACCCTTCCTCTATAGTAACCCTTCCTCTATAGTAACCCTTCCTCTATAGTAACCCTTCCTCTATAGTAACCCTTCCTCTATAGTAACCCTTCCTCTATAGTAACTCTCCCTCTATAGTAACCCTTCCTCTATAGTAACTCTTCCTCTATAGTAACCCTTCCTCTATAGTAACTCTTCCTCTATAGTAACTCTTCCTCTATAGTAACCCTTCCTCTATAGTAACCCTTCCTCTATAGTAACCCTTCCTCTATAGTAACTCCTCCTCTATAGTAACTCTCCCTCTATAGTAACCCTTCCTCTATAGTAACTCTTCCTCTATAGTAACCCTTCCTCTATAGTAACCCTTCCTCTATAGTAACTCTTCCTCTATAGTAACTCTCCCTCTATAGTAACCCTTCCTCTATAGTAACCCTTCCTCTATAGTAACCCTTCCTCTATAGTAACTCTCCCTCTATAGTAACCCTTCCTCTATAGTAACCCTTCCTCTATAGTAACCCTTCCTCTATAGTAACTCTCCCTCTATAGTAACCCTTCCTCTATAGTAACTCTTCCTCTATAGTAACCCTTCCTCTATAGTAACTCTTCCTCTATTGTAACCCTTCCTCCATAGTAACTCTTCCTCCATAGTAACTCTTCCTCTATAGTAACCCTTCCTCCATAGTAACTCTTCCTCCATAGTAACTCTTCCTCTATAGTAACCCTTCCTCTATAGTAACCCTTCCTCTATAGTAACCCTTCCTCTATAGTAACTCTTCCTCTATAGTAACCCTTCCTCTATAGTAACTCTTCCTCTATAGTAACTCCTCCTCTATAGTAACCCTTCCTCCATAGTAACTCTTCCTCTATAGTAACCCTTCCTCTATAGTAACTCTTCCTCTATAGTAACTCTTCCTCCATAGTAACCCTTCCTCCATAGTAACCCTTCCTCTATAGTAACTCTTCCTCTATAGGAACTCTTCCTCCATAGTAACCCTTCCTCCATAGTAACCCTTCCTCTATAGTAACTCTTCCTCTATAGTAACTTTTCCTCTATAGTAACCCTTCCTCTATAGTAACCCTTCCTCTATAGTAACCCTTCCTCCATAGTAACCCTTCCTCTATAGTAACTCTTCCTCTATAGTAACTTTTCCTCTATAGTAACCCTTCCTCCATAGTAACCCTTCCTCCATAGTAACCCATCCTCTATAGTAACCCATCCTCTATAGTAACTCTTCCTCCATAGTAACTCCTCCTCCATAGTAACCCTTCCTCTATAGTAACCCTTCCTCTATAGTAACTCTTCCTCTATAGTAACTCTTCCTCTATAGTAACTCTTCCTCCATAGTAACCCTTCCTCCATAGTAACCCTTCCTCTATAGTAACTCTTCCTCCATAGTAACCCATCCTCTATAGTAACCCTTCCTCTATAGTAACCCTTCCTCCATAGTAACCCTTCCTCTATAGTAACCCTTCCTCTATAGTAACCCTTCCTCTATAGTAACTCTCCCTCTATAGTAACTCTTCCTCTATAGTAACCCTTCCTCTATAGTAACCCTTCCTCTATAGTAACCCTTCCTCTATAGTAACTCTTCCTCTATAGTAACTCTTCCTCCATAGTAACCCTTCCTCTATAGTAACCCTTCCTCTATAGTAACCCTTCCTCTATAGTAACCCTTCCTCTATAGTAACCCTTCCTCTATAGTAACCCATCCTCTATAGTAACTCTTCCTCCATAGTAACTCCTCCTCCATAGTAACCCTTCCTCTATAGTAACTCTTCCTCTATAGTAACCCTTCCTCCATAGTAACCCTTCCTCTATAGTAACCCTTCCTCTATAGTAACTCTCCCTCTATAGTAACCCTTCCTCTATAGTAACCCTTCCTCTATAGTAACCCTTCCTCTATAGTAACCCTTCCTCTATAGTAACTCTCCCTCTATAGTAACCCTTCCTCTATAGTAACTCTTCCTCTATAGTAACCCTTCCTCTATAGTAACTCTTCCTCTATAGTAACTCTTCCTCTATAGTAACCCTTCCTCTATAGTAACCCTTCCTCTATAGTAACCCTTCCTCTATAGTAACTCCTCCTCTATAGTAACTCTCCCTCTATAGTAACCCTTCCTCTATAGTAACTCTTCCTCTATAGTAACCCTTCCTCTATAGTAACCCTTCCTCTATAGTAACTCTTCCTCTATAGTAACTCTCCCTCTATAGTAACCCTTCCTCTATAGTAACCCTTCCTCTATAGTAACCCTTCCTCTATAGTAACTCTCCCTCTATAGTAACCCTTCCTCTATAGTAACCCTTCCTCTATAGTAACTCTCCCTCTATAGTAACCCTTCCTCTATAGTAACTCTTCCTCTATAGTAACCCTTCCTCTATAGTAACTCTTCCTCTATTGTAACCCTTCCTCCATAGTAACTCTTCCTCCATAGTAACTCTTCCTCTATAGTAACCCTTCCTCTATAGTAACTCTTCCTCCATAGTAACTCTTCCTCTATAGTAACCCTTCCTCTATAGTAACCCTTCCTCTATAGTAACTCTTCCTCTATAGTAACCCTTCCTCTATAGTAACTCTTCCTCTATAGTAACTCCTCCTCTATAGTAACCCTTCCTCCATAGTAACTCTTCCTCTATAGTAACCCTTCCTCTATAGTAACTCTTCCTCTATAGTAACTCTTCCTCCATAGTAACCCTTCCTCCATAGTAACCCTTCCTCTATAGTAACTCTTCCTCTATAGGAACTCTTCCTCCATAGTAACCCTTCCTCCATAGTAACCCTTCCTCTATAGTAACTCTTCCTCTATAGTAACTTTTCCTCTATAGTAACCCTTCCTCTATAGTAACCCTTCCTCTATAGTAACCCTTCCTCTATAGTAACCCTTCCTCCATAGTAACCCTTCCTCTATAGTAACTCTTCCTCTATAGTAACTTTTCCTCTATAGTAACCCTTCCTCCATAGTAACCCTTCCTCCATAGTAACCCATCCTCTATAGTAACCCATCCTCTATAGTAACTCTTCCTCCATAGTAACTCCTCCTCCATAGTAACCCTTCCTCTATAGTAACCCTTCCTCTATAGTAACTCTTCCTCTATAGTAACTCTTCCTCTATAGTAACTCTTCCTCCATAGTAACCCTTCCTCCATAGTAACCCTTCCTCTATAGTAACTCTTCCTCCATAGTAACCCATCCTCTATAGTAACCCTTCCTCTATAGTAACCCTTCCTCCATAGTAACCCTTCCTCTATAGTAACTCTTCCTCTATAGTAACCCTTCCTCTATAGTAACTCTCCCTCTATAGTAACTCTTCCTCTATAGTAACCCTTCCTCTATAGTAACCCTTCCTCTATAGTAACCCTTCCTCTATAGTAACCCTTCCTCTATAGTAACTCTTCCTCTATAGTAACTCTTCCTCCATAGTAACCCTTCCTCTATAGTAACCCTTCCTCTATAGTAACCCTTCCTCTATAGTAACCCTTCCTCTATAGTAACCCTTCCTCTATAGTAACTCTTCCTCCATAGTAACTCCTCCTCCATAGTAACCCTTCCTCTATAGTAACTCTTCCTCTATAGTAACCCTTCCTCCATAGTAACCCTTCCTCTATAGTAACCCTTCCTCTATAGTAACTCTCCCTCTATAGTAACCCTTCCTCTATAGTAACCCTTCCTCTATAGTAACTCTTCCTCTATAGCAGTGGTTCTCAACCTTTCTAATGCCGCAACCCCTTAATACAGTTCCTCATGTTGTGGTGACCCCCAACCATAAAATTATTTTCGTTGCTACTTCATAACTGTAATTTTGCAGTGGGAGGAATAGTGCCCCATCACTGATGTCAGTGGGATGAATAGTGCCCCATCATTGGTGTCAGTGGGAGGAATAGTGCCCCATCATTGGTGTCAGTGGGGGGAATAGTGCCCCATCACTGATGTCAGTGGGATGAATAGTGTCCCATCGTTGGTATCAGTGGGAGGAATAGTGCCCCATCATTGGTGTCAGTGGGAGGAATAGTGCCCCATCATTGGTGTCAGTGGGAGGAATAGTGCCCCATCATTGGCGTCAGTGGGAGGAATAGTGCCCCATCATTGGTATCAGTGGGAGGAATAGTGTCCCATCATTGGTGTCAGTGGGAGGAATAGTGCCCCATCATTGGTGTCAGTGGGAGGAATAGTGCCCCATTGTGGGTGTCAGTGGGAGGAATAGTGCCCCATTGTGGGTGTCATTGGGAGGAATATTGCCGCATCGTTGGTGTCAGTGGGGGGAGGAATAGTGCCCCATCGTTGGTGTCAGTGGGGGGAGGAATAGTGCCCCATCGTTGGTGTCAGTGGGGGGAGGAATAGTGCCCCATCGTTGGTGTCAATGGGGGGAGGAATAGTGCCCCATCGTTGGTGTCAGTGGGGGGAGGAATAGTGCCCCATCGTTGGTGTCAGCGGGGGAAGGAATAGTGCCCCATCGTTGGTGTCAGTGGGGGGAGGAATAGTGCCCCATCGTTGGTGTCAGTGGGGGGAGGAATAGTGCCTCATCGTTGGTGTCAGTAAGGGGAATAGTGCCCATCATTAGTATCAGTGGGAGGAATAGTGCCCCAATCATTGGTATCAGTGGGAGGAATAGTGCCCCATCATTGTTGTCAGTGGGAGGAATAGTGCCCCATCATTGGTGTCAGTGGGAGGAATAGTGCCCCATCATTAGTATCAGTGGGAGGAATAGTGCCCCATCATTGGTGTCAGTGGGAGGAATAGTGTCCCATCATTGGTGTCAGTGGGAGGAATAGTGCCCCATCATTGGTATCAGAGGGAGGAATAGTGCCCATCATTGGTATCAGTGGGAGGAATAGTGCCCCATCATTGGCGTCAGTGGTAGGAATAGTGCCCCATCATTGGTGTCAGTGGGAGGAATAGTGCCCCATTGTGGGTGTCAGTGGGAGGAATACTGCCCCATTGTGGGTGTCATTGGGAGGAATATTGCCGCATCGTTGGTGTCAGTGTGGGGAGGAATAGTGCCCCATCATTGGTGTCAGTGGGAGGAATAGTGCCCCATTGTGGGTGTCATTGGGAGGAATATTGCCGCATCGTTGGTGTCAGTGGGAGGAGGAATATTGCCGCATCGTTGGTGTCAGTGGGGGGAGGAATAGTGCCCCATCGTTGGTGTCAGTGGGGGGAGGAATAGTGCCCCATCGTTGGTGTCAGTGGGGGGAGGAATAGTGCCCCATCGTTGGTGTCAGTGAGGGGAGGAATAGTGTCTCATCGTTGGTGTCAGTGAGGGGAGGAATAGTGTCTCATCGTTGGTGTCAGTGGGGGGAGGAATAGTGCCCCATCGTTGGTGTCAGTGAGGGGAGGAATAGTGCCCCATCGTTGGTGTCAGTGAGGGGAGGAATAGTGCCCCATCGTTGGTGTCAGTGGGAGGAGGAATAGTGCCTCATCGTTGGTGTCAGTGAGGGGAGGAATAGTGTCTCATCGTTGGTGTCAGTGGGGGGAGGAATAGTGCCCCATTGTTGGTGTCAGTGGGGGGAGGAATAGAGCCCCATCGTTGGTGTCAGTGGGGGGAGGAATAGTGCCCCATCGTTGGTGTCAGTGGGGGGAGGAATAGTGCCCCATCGTTGGTGTCAGTGGGGGGAGGAATAGTGCCCCATCGTTGGTATTAGTGACACAAATGATGGGGCAAAATTCCTCCCACTGACACCAATGATACTTACCTTGCTGACCCCTGCTCCAGCCTGGGCTCGCTCTCTCCCTCTCCCATCTACAACCTGCATACCTGGCTGCAGCAGCAAAATTTGCACTTACCTGTCAGCTGTCTTCCTTCTCTGACCTCTCTCTTCACTCGCTCCTGCAGCTCCCTCGATCTTCTTTGATCTACGCGCGCTGCCGCTCGGCTCCTCCTCTCCAAGCTCCACCTCCGGTGATTAGCCGCCTGTGTGCCTCTCCTGAGCTACAGTTCCGGTGGCCAGTCAGCGGCGAGGAGGCGGTGACAGGGGCAGCATATCATCCCGCCCACACATCGCCGGAGACAGCAGCGGTGTCTCGGTTCCTAAGACCATCAGAAATAAGTGTTTTCCGATGGTCATAGGCGACCCCTGGGAAATGGTTGTTCGACCCCCAAAGGGGTCGCGACCCCCAGGTTGAGAACCGCTGCTCTATAGTAACTCTCCCTCTATAGTAACCCTTCCTCCATAGTAACTCCTCCTCTATAGTAACCCCTCCTCTATAGTAACCCTTCCTCTATAGTAACCCTTCCTCTATAGTAACCCTTCCTCTATAGTAACCCTTCCTCCATAGTAACTCCTCCTCTATAGTAACCCCTCCTCTATAGTAACTCTCCCTCTATAGTAACCCTTCCTCTATAGTAACCCTTCCTCTATAGTAACCCTTCCTCCATAGTAACCCTTCCTCTATAGTAACCCTTCCTCTATAGTAACTCCTCCTCTATAGTAACCCTTCCTCTATAGTAACCCTTCCTCTATAGTAACCCTTCCTCTATAGTAACCCTTCCTCTATAGTAACCCTTCCTCTATAGTAACCCATCCTCTATAGTAACTCTTCCTCCATAGTAACCCATCCTCTATAGTAACTCTTCCTCCATAGTAACTCCTCCTCCATAGTAACCCTTCCTCTATAGTAACCCTTCCTCTATAGTAACCCTTCCTCTATAGTAACCCATCCTCTATAGTAACTCTTCCTCCATAGTAACTCCTCCTCCATAGTAACCCTTCCTCTATAGCAGTGGTTCTCAACCTTTCTAATGCCGCGACCCCTTAATACAGTTCCTCATGTTGTGGTGACCCCCAACCATAAAATTATTTTCATTGCTACTTCATAACTGTAATTTTGCAGTGGGAGGAGTAGTGCCATGTCATTGGTGTCAGTGGAAGGAGTAGTGCCCCATCACTGATGTCAGTGGGATGAATAGTGCCCCATTGTTGGTATCAGTGGGATGAATAGTGCCCCATTGTTGGTATCAGTGGGGGGAATAGTGCCCCATCATTGGTGTCAGTGGGAGGAATAGTGTCCCATCATTGGTGTCAGTGGGAGGAATAGTGCCCCATCGTTGGTGTCAGTGGGAGGAGTAGTGCCCCATCATTGGTGTCAGTGGGAGGAGTAGTGCCCCATCATTGGTGTCAGTGGGGGGAGTAGTGCCCCATCATTGGTGTCAGTGGGGGGAGTAGTGCCCCATCATTGGTGTCAGTGGGGGGAGTAGTGCCCCATCATTGGTGTCAGTGGGGGGAGTAGTGCTCCATCACTGGTGTCAGTGGGGGGAGTAGTGCCCCATCACTGGTGTCAGTGGGAGGAGTAGTGCTCCATCACTGGTGTCAGTGGGAGGAATAGTGCCCCATCATTGGTGTCAGTAGTGCCCCATCATTGGTGTCAGTGGGGGGAGTAGTGCCCCATCATTGGTGTCAGTGGGGGGAGTAGTGCCCCATCATTGGTGTCAGTGGGGGGAGTAGTGCCCCATCACTGGTGTCAGTGGGGGGAGTAGTGCCCCATCACTGGTGTCAGTGGGGGGAGTAGTGCCCCATCACTGGTGTCAGTGGGGGGAGTAGTGCCCCATCACTGGTGTCAGTGGGGGGAGTAGTGCCACATCATTGGTGTCAGTGGGAGGAATAGTGCCACATCATTGGTGTCAGTGGGAGGAATAGTGCCCCATCATTGGTATCAGTGGGAGGAATAGTGCCCCATCATTGGTGTCAGTGTGGTGGAGGGGAGAATAGTGCCCCATCGTTGGGGTCGGGGGGGGGGAAATAGTGTCCCATCGTTGGTGTCAGTGGGGGGAGGAATAGTGCCCCATCATTGGTGTCAGTGGGAGGAATAGTGCCCCATCATTGATGTCAGTGTGGTGGAGGGGAGAATAGTGCCCCATCGTTGGGGTCGGGGGGGGGGGAAATAGTGCCCCATCGTTGGTGTCAGTGGGGGGAAGAATAGTGCCCCATCGTTGGTGTCAGTGGGGGGAGGAATAGTGCCCCATCGTTGGTGTCAGTGGGGGGAGGAATACTGCCCCATCGTTGGTGTCAGTGGGGGGAGGAATACTGCCCCATCGTTGGTGTCAGTGGGGGGAGGAATACTGCCCCATCGTTGGTGTCAGTGGGGGGAGGAATACTGCCCCATCGTTGGTGTCAGTGGGGGGAGGAATACTGCCCCATCGTTGGTGTCAGTGGGGGGAGGAATACTGCCCCATCGTTGGTGTCAGTGGGGGGAGGAATACTGCCACATCGTTGGTGTCAGTGGGGGGGAGGAATAGTGCCACATCGTTGGTGTCAGTGGGGGGAGGAATAGTGCCCCATCGTTGGTGTCAGTGGGGGGAGGAATAGTGCCCCATCGTTGGTGTCAGTGGGGGGAGGAATAGTGCCCCATCGTTGGTGTCAGTGGGGGGAGGAGTAGTGCCCCATCGTTGGTGTCAGTGGGGGGAGGAATAGTGCCCCATCGTTGGTATTAGTGACACAAATGATGGGGCACTATTCCTCCCACTGACACCAATGATACTTACCTTGCTGACCCCTGCTCCAGCCTGGGCTCGCTCTCTCACTTACCTGTCAGCTGTCTTCCTTCTCCGGCCGCTCTCCTCTTCACTCGCTCCCTCGGTCTTCTTTGATGTCCGCGCGCTGCCGCTTGGCTCCTCCTCTCCAAGCTCCACCTCCTCGCCGGTGATTGGCCACCTGTGTGCCTTTCCTGAGCTACAGTTCCGGTGGCCAATCAGCGGCGAGGAGGCGGAGCTGCTGAGCGATCTTGGAGGTGTGGCCGGGTGACAGCAGCGTATCATCCCGCCCACACATCGCCGGAGACTGCAGCGGTGTCTCGGTTCCTAAGACCATCGGAAATCTGTGTTTTCCGATGGTCTTAGGCGACCCCTGGGAAATGGTCGTTCGACCCCCAAAGGGGTCGCGACCCCCAGGTTGAGAACCGCTGCTCTATAGTAACCCTTCCTCTATAGCAGTGGTTCTCAACCTTTCTAATGCCGCAACCCCTTAATACAGTTCCTCATGTTGTGGTGACCCCCAACCATAAAATTATTTTCGTTGCTACTTCATAACTGTAATTTTGCAGTGGGAGGAGTAGTGCCCCATCACTGATGTCAGTGGGATGAATAGTGTCCCATCGTTGGTGTCAGTGGGAGGAATAGTGCCCCATCATTGGTGTCAGTGGGAGGAATAGTGCCCCATCATTGGTGTCAGTGGGGGGAATAGTGCCCCATCACTGATGTCAGTGGGATGAATAGTGTCCCATCGTTGGTATCAGTGGGAGGAATAGTGCCCCATCATTGGTGTCAGTGGGAGGAATAGTGCCCCATCATTGGTGTCAGTGGGAGGAATAGTGCCCCATCATTGGTGTCAGTGGGAGGAATAGTGCCCCATCATTGGCGTCAGTGGGAGGAATAGTGCCCCATCATTGGTATCAGTGGGAGGAATAGTGTCCCATCATTGGTGTCAGTGGGAGGAATAGTGCCCCATCATTGGTGTCAGTGGGAGGAATAGTGCCCCATCATTGGCGTCAGTGGGAGGAATAGTGCCCCATCATTGGTATCAGTGGGAGGAATAGTGTCCCATCATTGGTGTCAGTGGGAGGAATAGTGCCCCATCATTGGTGTCAGTGGGAGGAATAGTGCCCCATTGTGGGTGTCAGTGGGAGGAATAGTGCCCCATTGTGGGTGTCATTGGGAGGAATATTGCCGCAACGTTGGTGTCAGTGGGGGGAGGAATAGTGCCCCATCGTTGGTGTCAGTGGGGGGAGGAATAGTGCCCCATCGTTGGTGTCAGTGGGGGGAGGAATAGTGCCCCATCGTTGGTGTCAATGGGGGGAGGAATAGTGCCCCATCGTTGGTGTCAGTGGGGGGAGGAATAGTGCCCCATCGTTGGTGTCAGCGGGGGAAGGAATAGTGCCCCATCGTTGGTGTCAGTGGGGGGAGGAATAGTGCCCCATCGTTGGTGTCAGTGGGGGGAGGAATAGTGCCCCATCGTTGGTGTCAGTGGGGGGAGGAATAGTGTCCCATCATTGGTGTCAGTGGGATGAATAGTGCCCCATTGTTGGTATCAGTGGGATGAATAGTGCCCCATTGTTGGTATCAGTGGGGGGAATAGTGCCACATCATTGGTGTCAGTGGGAGGAATAGTGCCCCATCACTGATGTCAGTGGGATGAATAGTGTCCCATCGTTGGTATCAGTGGGAGGAATAGTGCCCCATCATTGGTGTCAGTGGGAGGAATAGTGCCCCATCATTGGTGTCAGTGGGGGGAATAGTGCCCCATCACTGATGTCAGTGGGATGAATAGTGTCCCATCGTTGGTATCAGTGGGAGGAATAGTGCCCCATCATTGGTGTCAGTGGGAGGAATAGTGCCCCATCATTGGTGTCAGTGGGAGGAATAGTGCCCCATCATTGGCGTCAGTGGGAGGAATAGTGCCCCATCATTGGTATCAGTGGGAGGAATAGTGTCCCATCATTGGTGTCAGTGGGAGGAATAGTGCCCCATCATTGGTGTCAGTGGGAGGAATAGTGCCCCATTGTGGGTGTCAGTGGGAGGAATAGTGCCCCATTGTGGGTGTCATTGGGAGGAATATTGCCGCAACGTTGGTGTCAGTGGGGGGAGGAATAGTGCCCCATCGTTGGTGTCAGTGGGGGGAGGAATAGTGCCCCATCGTTGGTGTCAGTGGGGGGAGGAATAGTGCCCCATCGTTGGTGTCAATGGGGGGAGGAATAGTGCCCCATCGTTGGTGTCAGTGGGGGGAGGAATAGTGCCCCATCGTTGGTGTCAGCGGGGGAAGGAATAGTGCCCCATCGTTGGTGTCAGTGGGGGGAGGAATAGTGCCCCATCGTTGGTGTCAGTGGGGGGAGGAATAGTGCCTCATCGTTGGTGTCAGTAAGGGGAATAGTGCCCATCATTAGTATCAGTGGGAGGAATAGTGCCCCATCATTGGCGTTAGTGGGAGGAATAGTGCCCCATCATTGGTGTCAGTGGGAGGAATAGTGCCCCATCATTGGTGTCAGTGGGAGGAATAGTGCCCCATCATTAGTATCAGTGGGAGGAATAGTGCCCCATCATTGGTGTCAGTGGGAGGAATAGTGCCCCATCATTAGTATCAGTGGGAGGAATAGTGCCCCATCATTGGTGTCAGTGGGAGGAATAGTGTCCCATCATTGGTGTCAGTGGGAGGAATAGTGCCCATCATTGGTATCAGTGGGAGGAATAGTGCCCCATCATTGGCATCAGTGGGAGGAATAGTGCCCCATCATTGGTGTCAGTGGGAGGAATAGTGCCCCATTGTGGGTGTCAGTGGGAGGAATACTGCCCCATTGTGGGTGTCATTGGGAGGAATATTGCCGCATCGTTGGTGTCAGTGGGGGGAGGAATAGTGCCCCATCATTGGTGTCAGTGGGAGGAATAGTGCCCCATTGTGGGTGTCATTGGGAGGAATATTGCCGCATCGTTGGTGTCAGTGGGAGGAGGAATAGGGCCCCATCGTTGGTGTCAGTGGGGGGAGGAATAGTGCCCCATCGTTGGTGTCAGTGGGGGGAGGAATAGTGCCCCATCGTTGGTGTCAGTGGGGGGAGGAATAGTGCCCCATCGTTGGTGTCAGTGGGGGGAGGAATAGTGCCCCATCGTTGGTGTCAGTGAGGGGAGGAATAGTGTCTCATCGTTGGTGTCAGTGAGGGGAGGAATAGTGTCTCATCGTTGGTGTCAGTGGGGGGAGGAATAGTGCCCCATCGTTGGTGTCAGTGAGGGGAGGAATAGTGTCTCATCGTTGGTGTCAGTGGGGGGAGGAATAGTGCCCCATTGTTGGTGTCAGTGGGGGGAGGAATAGAGCCCCATCGTTGGTGTCAGTGGGGGGAGGAATAGTGCCCCATCGTTGGTGTCAGTGGGGGAGGAATAGTGCCCCATCGTTGGTGTCAGTGGGGGGGAGGAATAGTGTCTCATCGTTGGTGTCAGTGGGGGGAGGAATAGTGCCCCATCGTTGGTGTCAGTGGGGGGAGGAATAGTGCCCCATCGTTGGTATTAGTGACACAAATGATGGGGCACAATTCCTCCCACTGACACCAATGATACTTACCTTGCTGACCCCTGCTCCAGCCTTGGCTCGCTCTCTCCCTCTCCCATCTACAGCCTGCATACCTGGCTGCAGCAGCAAAATTTGCACTTACCTGTCAGCTGTCTTCCTTCTCTGACCTCTCTCTTCACTCGCTCCTGCAGCTCCCTCGATCTTCTTTGATCTATGCGCGCTGCCGCTCGGCTCCTCCTCTCCAAGCTCCACCTCCTCGCCGGTGATTAGCCGCCTGTGTGCCTCTCCTGAGCTACAGTTCCGGTGGCCAGTCAGCGGCGAGGAGGCGGTGACAGGGGCAGCATATCATCCCGCCCACACATCGCCGGAGACAGCAGCGGTGTCTCGGTTCCTAAGACCATCAGAAATAAGTGTTTTCCGATGGTCATAGGCGACCCCTGGGAAATGGTCGTTCGACCCCCAAAGGGGTCGCGACCCCCAGGTTGAGAACCGCTGCTCTATAGTAACTCTCCCTCTATAGTAACCCTTCCTCCATAGTAACTCCTCCTCTATAGTAACCCCTCCTCTATAGTAACCCTTCCTCTATAGTAACTCATCCTCCATAGTAACTCTTCCTCTATAGTAACTCATCCTCCATAGTAACTCTTCCTCTATAGTAACTCTTCCTCTATAGTAACCCTTCCTCTATAGTAACCCTTCCTCTATAGTAACCCTTCCTCTATAGTAACTCTTCCTCTATAGTAACCCTTCCTCTATAGTAACTCCTCCTCTATAGTAACTCCTCCTCTATAGTTACTCTTCCTCTATAGTAACCCTTCCTCTATAGTAACTCTTCCTCTATAGTAAATCTTCCTCTATAGTAACCCTTCCTCCATAGTAAATCTTCCTCCATAGCATCCCCTCCTCTATAGTAACTCTTCCTCTATGGTAACTCTTCCTCTATGGTAACTCTTCCTCTATAGTATCTCTTCCTCTATAGTAACCCTTCCTCTGTAGTAACTCTTCCTCTATAGTAACTCTTCCTCTATAGCAGTGTTTCTCAACTCGTCCTCATGGACCCCCAACAGGTCATGTTTTCAGGATTTCCATTATTTTGCACAGGTGATTTGATCAGTTTCACTGCCTTAGTAATTACCACAGCTGTTTCATCTGAGGGAAATCCTGAAAACATGACCTGTTGGGGGTCCATGAGGACTGGAGTTGAGAAACACTGCTCTATAGTAACCCTTCCTCCATAATAACTCTTCCTCCATAGTAACTCTCCCTCTTTAGTAACCATTCCTCTATAGTAACTCTTCCTCTATAGTAACTCTTCCTCTATAGTAACCCTTCCTCTATAGTAACCCTTCCTCTATAGAAACCCTTCCTCTATAGTAACCCTTCCTCTATAGTAACCCTTCCTCTATAGTAACTCTTCCTCTATAGTAACTCTTCCTCTATAGTAACTCTTCCTCTATAGTAACTCTTCCTCTATAGTAACCCTTCCTCTATAGTAACCCTTCCTCTATAGTAACCCTTCCTCTATAGTAACTCTTCCTCTATAGTAACTCTTCCTCTATAGTAACTCTTCCTCTATAGTAACCCTTCCTCTATAGTAACCCTTCCTCTATAGTAACTCTTCCTCTATAGTAACCCTTCCTCTGTAGTAACTCTCCCTCTATAGTAACACTTCCTCTATAGTAACCCTTCCTCTATAGTATTTCTTCCACCATAGTAACCCTTCCTCTATAGTAACCCTTCCTCCATTGTAACTCTTCCACCATAGTAACCCTTCCTCTATAGTAACCCTTCCTCTATAGTAACCCTTCCTCTATAGTAACTCTTCCTCTATAGTAACCCTTCCTCTATAGTAACTCTTCCTCCATAGTAACTCTTTCACCATAGTAACCCTTCCTCTATAGTAACTCTTCCTCTATAGTAACCCTTCCTCTATAGTTACTCTTCCTCTATAGTAACTCCTCCTCCATAGTAACCCTTCCTCTATAGTAACTCTTCCACCATAGTAACCCTTCCTCTATAGTAACTCTTCCTCTATAGTAACCCTTCCTCTATAGTAACTCTTCCTCCATAGTAACCCTTCCTCTATAGTAACTCTTCCTCTATAGTAACTCTTCCTCTATAGTAATCCTTCCTCCATAGTAACCCTTCCTCCATAGTAACCCTTCCTCTATAGTAACCCTTCCTCTATAGCAGTTTTTCTCAACTCCAGTCCTCATGGACCCCCAACAGGTCATGTTTTCAGGATTTCCCTCTGATGAAACAGCTGTGGTAATTACTAAGGCAGTGAAACTGATAAAATCACCTGTGCAAAATAATGGAAATCCTGAACACATGACCTGTTGGGGGTCCATGAGGACTGGAGTTGAGAAACACTGCTATAGAGGAAGAGTTACTATGGAGGAAGAGTTACTATAGAGGAAGAGTTACTATATAGGGAGAGGTACTATAGAGGAAGAGTTATTATAGAGGGAGGGTTACTATGGAGGAAGGGTTACTATAGAGGAAGAGTTACTATGGAGAAAGCGTTACTAAAGAAGGAGAGTTACTATAGAAGGAGAGTTACTATAAAGGAAGAGTTACTATAGAGGAAGTGTTACTATACAGGAAGAGTTACTATAGAGGAAGGGTAACTATAGAGGAAGAGTTACTATAGAGGAAGGGTTACTATAGAGGAAGAGTTACTATAGAGGAAGGGTTACTATAGAGGAAGAGTTACTATAGAGGGAGAGTTACTATAGAGGAAGAGTTAGTATGGAGGAAGTGTTACTATAGAGGAAGAGTTACTATAGAGGAAGGGTTACTATGGAGGAAGGGTTACTATAGAGGAAGAGTTACTATAGAGGGAGAGTTACTATGGAGGAAGAGTTACTATAGAGGAAGAGTTACTATAGAGGAAGGGTTACTATAGAGGAAGAGTTACTATGGAGGAAGAGTTACTATAGAGGAAGAGTTACTATAGAGGAAGGGTTACTATAGAGGAAGAGTTACTATAAAGGAAGAGTTGCTATAGAGGAAGGGTTACTATAGAGGAAGGGTTACTATAGAGGAAGAGTTACTATAGAGGAAGGGTTACTATGGAGGAAGAGTTACTATAGAGGAAGGGTTACTATAGAGGAAGAGTTACTATAGAGGAAGGGTTACTATAGAGGAAGAGTTACTGTAGAGGAAGGGTTACTATAGAGGAAGGGTTACTATAGAGGAAGAGTTACTATAGAGGAAGGGTTACTATAGAGGAAGAGTTACTGTAGAGGAAGGGTTACTATAGAGGAAGGGTTACTATAGAGGAAGAGTTACTATAAAGGAAGAGTTTCTATAGAGGAAGGGTTACTATAGAGGAAGAGTTACTATGGAGGAAGAGTTACTATGGAGGAAGGGTTACTATGGAGGAAGGGTTACTATAGAGGAAGGGTTACTATAGAGGAAGAGTTACTATGGAGGAAGGGTTACTATGGAGGAAGGGTTACTATAGAGGGAGAGTTACTATGGAGGAAGGGTTACTATAGAGGGAGAGTTACTATGGAGGAAGGGTTACTATAGAGGAAGGGTTACTATAGAGGAAGAGTTACTATAGAGGAAGGGTTACTATAGAGGAAGAGTTATTATAGAGGGAGAGTTACTATAGAGGAAGAGTTACTATAGAAGAAGGGTTACTATAGAGGAAGAGTTACTATAGAGGAAGGGTTACTATAGAGGTAGAGTTACTATGGAGGAAGAGTTATTATGGAGGAAGGGTTACTATAGAGGAAGGATTACTATAGAGGAAGAGTTACTATGGAGGAAGAGTTACAATAGAAGAAGAGCTACTATAGAAGAAGGGTTACAATAGAGGAAGAGTTACTATAGAGGAAAAGTTACTATAGAGGGAGAGTTACTATAGAGGGAGAGTTACTATAGAGGAAGAGTTACTATAGAAGAAGAGTTACTATAGAGGGAGAGTTACTATGGAGGAAGAGTTACTATGGAGGAAGGATTACTATGGAGGAAGAGTTACTATGGAGGAAGAGCTACTATGGAGGAAGGGTTACTATAAAAGAAGGGTTACTATGGAGGAAGAGTTACTATAGAGGGAGAGTTACTATAGAAGGAGAGTTACTATAAAGGAAGAGTTACTATAGGGGAAGTGTTACTATAGAGGAAGAGATACTATAGAGGAAGGGTTACTATGGAGGAAGGGTTACTATGGAGGAAGAGTTACTATAGAGGAAGGGTTACTATAGAGGAAGGGTTACTATGGAGGAAGAGTTACTATAGAGGGAGAGTTACTATAGAAGGAGAGTTACTATAAAGGAAGAGTTACTATAGGGGAAGTGTTACTATAGAGGAAGAGTTACTATAGAGGAAGGGTTACTATAGAGGGAGAATTACTATAGAGGAAGGGTTACTATAGAGGGAGAGTTACTATAGAGGAAGAGTTACTATAGAGGGAGAGTTACTATAGAGGAAGGGTTACTATAGAGGAAGGGATACTGTAGAGGAAGGGTTACTATAGAGGAAGAGTTACTATAGAGGAAGGGTTACTATAGAGGAAGGGTTACTATAGAGGAAGAGTTACTATAGAGGGAGAGTTACTATAGAGGAAGGGTTACTATAGAGGAAAGGATACTGTAGAGGAAGGGTTACTATAGAGGAAGAGTTACTATAGAGGAAGGGTTACTATAGAGGAGGAGTTACTATAGAGGAAGGGTTACTATAGAGGAAGGGTTACTATAGAGGAAGAGTTACTATGGAGGAAGGGTTACTATAGAGGAAGAGTTACTATAGAGGAAGAGTTACTATGGAGGAAGGGTTACTATAGAGGAGGGGTTACTATAGAGGAAGGGTTACTATAGAGGAAGGGTTACTATAGAGGAAGGGTTACTATAGAGGAAGAGTTACTATAGAGGAAGGGTTACTATAGAGGAAGGGATACTGTAGAGGAAGGTTTACTATAGAGGAAGAGTTACTATAAAGGAAGAGTTACTATAGAGGAAGGGTTACTATAGAGGAAGAGTTACTATGGAGGAAGGGTTACTATAGAGGAAGAGTTACTATAGAGGAAGAGTTACTATGGAGGAAGGGTTACTATGGAGGAAGGGTTACTATAGAGGAAGGGTTACTATAGAGGGAGAGTTACTATGGAGGAAGGGTTACTATAGAGGAAGGGTTACTATAGAGGAAGGGTTACTATGGAGGAAGGGTTACTATAGAGGAAGAGTTACTATAGAGGAAGGGTTACTATAGAGGAAGAGTTACTATAGAGGGAGAGTTACTATAGAGGGAGAGTTACTATAGTGGAAGAGTTACTATAGAGGAATAGTTACTATAGAGGGAGAGTTACTATGGAGGAAGAGTTACTATGGAGGAAGAGTTACTATGGAGGAAGCGTTACTATAGAGGAAGGGCTACTATGGAGGAAGAGTTACTATAGAGGGAGAGTTACTATAGAGGAGGTGTTACTATAGAGGAAGAGTTACTATAGAGGAAGAGTTACTATGGAGGAAGAGTTAGTATGGAGGAGGAGTTACTATAGAGGAAGAGTTACTATAGAGGAAGGGTTACTATGGAGGAAGAGTTACTATAGAGGAAGGGTTACTATAGAGGAAGAGTTACTATAGAGGGAGAGTTACTATAGAGGAAGAGTTACTATAGAGGGAGAGTTACTATAGAGGAAGGGTTACTATGGAGGAAGTGTTACTATGGAGGAACGGTTACTATAGAGGAAGAGTTACTATAGAGGAAGAGTTACTATATAAGAATAGTTACTATAGAAGAAGGGTTACTATGGAGGAAGAGTTACTATGGAGGAAGGGTTACTATGGAGGAAGAGTTACTATAGAAGAAGAGTTACTATAGAGGAAGGGTTACTATAGATGAAGAGTTACTATAGAGGAAGTGTTACTATAGAGGAAGAGTTACTATAGAGGGAGAGTTACTATAGAGGGAGAGTTACTATAGATGAAGAGTTACTATAGAGGAAGGGTTACTATAGAGGAAGAGTTACTATAGAGGGAGAGTTACTATAGAGGGAGAGTTACTATAGAGGAAGAGTTACTATAGAGGAAGGGTTACTATAGAGGAAGAGTTACTATAGAGGGAGAGTTACTATAGATGAAGAGTTACTATAGAGGAAGGGTTACTATAGAGGAAGAGTTACTATAGAGGGAGAGTTACTATAGAGGGAGAGTTACTATAGAGGAAGAGTTACTATAGAGGAAGGGTTACTATAGAGGGAGAGTTACTATGGAGGGAGAGTTACTATGGAGGAAGGGTTACTATAGAGGAAGGGTTACTATGGAGGAAGAGTTACTATGGAGGAAGAGTTACTATAAAGGAAGAGTTACTATAGGGGAAGTGTTACTATAGAGGAAGAGTTAATATAGAGGAAGGGTTACTATAGAGGGAGAATTGCTATAGAGGAAGGGTTACTATAGAGGAAGAGTTACTATAGAGGAAGAGTTACTATAGAGGAAGGGTTACTATAGAGGAAGAGTTACTATAGAGGGAGAGTTACTATAGAGGGAGAGTTACTATAGAGGAAGAGTTAGTATGGAGGAAGAGTTACTATGGAGGAAGAGTTACTATAGAGGAAGAGTTACTATAGAGGGAGAGTTACTATGGAGGAAGAGTTACTATAGAGGAAGAGTTACTATAGAGGAAGGGTTACTATAGAGGAAGAGTTACTAAAAAGGAAGAGTTACTATAGAGGAAGGGATACTATAGAGGAAGAGTTACTATAGAGGAAGGGTTACTATAGAGGAAGGGTTACTATAGAGAAAGAGTTACTAAAAAGGAAGAGTTACTATAGAGGAAGGGATACTATAGAGGAAGGGTTACTATAGAGGAAGGGTTACTATAGAGGAAGGGTTACAATAGAGGAAGGGTTACTATGGAGGAAGGGTTACTATGGAGGAAGAGTTACTATAGAGGAAGAGTTACTATGGAGGAAGGGTTACTATGGAGGAAGGGTTACAATAGAGGAAGGGTTACTGTAGAGGGAGAGTTACTATGGAGGAAGGGTTACTATAGAGGAAGGGTTACTATAGAGGAAGGGTTACTATGGAGGAAGGGTTACTATAGAGGAAGGGTTACTATAGAGGAAGAGTTACTATAGAGGGAGAGTTACTATAGAGGAAGAGTTACTATAGAGGGAGAGTTACTATAGAGAAAGGGTTACTATGGAGGAAGAGTTACTATGGAGGAATGGTTACTATAGAGGAAGGGTTACTATAGAGGAAGAGTTACTATGGAGGAATAGTTACTATAGAGAAAGAGTTACTATAGAGGAAGGGTTACTATAGAGGAAGAGTTACTATAGAGGAAGGGTAACTATAGACGAATAGTTACTATAGAGGGAGAGTTACTATGGAGGGAGAGTAACTATGGAGGAAGAGTTACTATGGAGGAAGGGTTACTATGGAGGAAGAGTTACTATGAAGGAAGAGTTACTATGGAGGAAGGGTTACTATAGAGGGAGAGTTACTATAGAGGAGGGGTTACTATAGAGGAAGAGTTACTATAGAGGAAGAGTTACTATGGAGGAAGAGTTACTATAGAGGGAGAGTTACTATAGAGGAGGGGTTACTATAGAGGAAGAGTTACTATAGAGGAGGGGTTACTATGCAGGAAGAGTTACTATGGAGGAGGAGTTACTATAGATGAAAAGTTACTATAGAGGAAGGGTTACTATAGAGGAAGAGTTACTATGGAGGAAGAGTTACTATGGAGGAGGAGTTACTATAGAGGAGGAGTTACTATAGAGGAAGAGTTACTATAGAGGGAGATTTACTATAGAGGGAGAGTTACTATAGAGGGAGATTTACTATAGAGGGAGAGTTACTATAGAGGAAGGGTTACTATAGAGGGAGAGTTACTATGGAGCAAGGGTTACTATAGAGGAAGGGTTACTATGGAGGAAGGGTTACTATAGAGGAAGGGTTACTATAGAGGAGGAGTTACTATGGAGGAAGAGTTACTATAGAGGAAGAGTTACTATGGAGAAAGAGTTACTATAGAGGGAGAGTTACTATGGAGGAAGAGTTACTATAGAGGAAGGGTTACTATGGAGGAATAGTTACTATAGAGGAGTTACTATAGAGGAAGAGTTACTATAGAGGGAGAGTTACTATAGAGGAAGGGTTACTATAGAGGAAGGGTTACTATGGAGGAAGAGTTACTATGGAGGGAGAGTGACTATGGAGGAAGAGTTACTATGGAGGAAGAGTTACTCTAGAGGAAGGGTTACTATAGAGGAAGGGTTACTATACAGGAAGCGTTACTATAAAGGAAGAGTTACTATAGAGGAAGGGTTACTATAGAGGAAGGGTTACTATGGAGGAAGTTTTACTATAGAGGAATTGTTACTATAGAGGAAGAGTTACTATAGAGGAAGGGTTACTATAGAGGAAGAGTTACTATAGAGGAAGGATTACTATAGAGGAAGAGTTACTATAGAGGGAGAGTTACTATAGAGGAAGAGTTACTATAGAGGGAGAGTTACTATAGAGGAAGGGTTACTATGGAGGAAGAGTTACTATGGAGGAATGGTTACTATAGAGGAAGAGTTACTATAGAGGAAGAGTTACTATAGAAGAAGAGTTACTATAGATGGAGAGTTACTATAGAGGGAGAGTTACTATAGAGGGAGAGTTACTATAGAGGAAGGGTTACTATAGAGGAAGGGTTACTATAGAGGGAGAGTTACTATAGAGGAAGTGTTACTATAGAGGAAGGGTTACTATAGAGGAAGAGTTACTATAGAGGAAGGGTTACTATAGAGGAAGGGTTACTATAGAGGAAGGGTTACTATGGAGGAAGGGTTACTATAGAGGAAGTGTTACTATAGAGGGAGTGTTACTATAGAGGAAGGGTTACTATAGAGGAAGGGTTACTATAGAGGAAGGGTTACTATAGAGGAAGGGTTACTATAGAGGAAGGGTTACTATAGAGGGAGGGTTACTATAGAGGAAGGGTTACTATAGAGGAAGGGTTACTATAGAGGAAGAGTTACTATAGAGGAAGGGTTACTATAGAGCAGGGGTGTCCAAACTTTTTCCACAGAGGGCCAGATTGGATGAAGTGAACATGGTGGAGGGCCGAACATTTTTCTGAACATTCTTTGAACCATTACTATTAAATGCAAATAAATTATTTTATGCCAAGTTAATTGCAAACGACATACTTTTCATTTCATATCATTAAGATCAACTGACAGCTGAGTTTTCACAATGTATTGAAAATAAATTTTAAAAAAAACTTACCTGCACTACTGTGAAGGGTGAAAAAGGTAGCTGGAGCTGAAGTCTCTGCTCGGCAGCCGGAAGGGGAAGAGAAACACACTTCACGCTGGAAGCCCGGCCCTGACGTCACCGCCCTCTGTCGCTCCCAGCGCGGCACAGTCACGCATGCGCACTGCTCTCAAGCAGAAGACTGTCTGCCACAGAAGGGAGGGCCATGCGACAGCCGCATTTACACAGACCAGGGAGAACGCGCCGCAGTCAGGCATGCGCACTGCCCTCTGCTCTCAAGCAAAAGACTGTCTGCCATAGAAGGGAGGGCCGTGGGAGAGCCACATTACACAGAGCAGGGAGGGCTGTTGGAGGGCCGTATTAAACCGACCCCTGGGCCGTAAATGGCCCGCGGGCCGGACTTTGGACATGCCTGCTATAGATGAAGGGTTACTATAGAGGAAGGGTTACTGTAGAGGAGTTACTATAGAGGAAGGGTTACTATGGAGGAAGAGTTACTATAGAGGAAGAGTTACTATAGAGGAAGGGTTACTATGGAGGAAGAGTTACTATAGAGGAAGAGTTACTATAGAGGAAGGGTTACTATAGAGGAAGAGTTACTATAGAGGAAGGGTTACTATAGAGGAGGAGTTACTATAGAGGAAGGGTTACTATAGAGGAAGAGTTACTATAGAGGGAGGGTTACTATAGAGGAAGGGTTACTATAGAGGAGTTACTATAGAGGAAGGGTTACTATGGAGGAAGAGTTACTATAGAGAAAGAGTTACTATAGAGGAAGAGTTACTATAGAGGAAGAGTTACTATAGAGGAAGGGTTACTATAGAGGAAGGGTTACTATAGAGGAAGAGTTGCTATGGAGGAGGAGTTACTATAGAGGAGGAGTTACTATAGAGGAAGAGTTACTATAGAGGAAGGGTTACTATGGAGGAAGAGTTACTATGGAGGAAGAGTTACTATAGAGGAAGGGTTACTATGGAGGAAGAGTTACTATAGAGGAGTTACTATAGAGGAAGAGTTACTATAGAGGGAGAGTTACTATAGAGGAAGTGTTACTATAGAGGAAGTGTTACTATGGAGGAAGAGTTACTATGGAGAAAGAGTTACTATAGAGGAAGGGTTACTATAGAGGAAGGGTTACTATAGAGGAAGAGTTACTATAGAGGAGGAGTTACTGTAGAGGGAGAGTTACTATAGAGGAAGGGTTACTATAGAGGAGGAGTTACTATAGAGGGAGAGTTACTATGGAGGAAGGGTTACTATAGAGGAAGGGTTACTATAGAGGAAGAGTTACTATAGAGGGAGGGTTACTATAGAGGAAGGGTTACTATAGAGGAAGGGTTACTATGGAGGAAGGGTTACTATAGAGGAAGGGTTACTATAGAGGAAGGGTTACTATAGGGGGAGAGTTACTATAGAGGAAGGGTTACTATAGAGGAAGGGTTACTATAGAGGAAGGGTTACTATAGAGGAAGGGTTACTATAGAGGAAGGGTTACTATAGGGGGAGAGTTACTATAGAGGAAGGGTTACCCTACCAACATGTGAAGCAGTGTCTAATAATATACAGAGCATTCATACAGTGTTGCCCCCCCCCCCCCACCTTTCACTTTCTCCAATGCTGTTATGCTGCAAACTTATACTGGAGTCATGTAAATTCCTTTTTTCCTCATGAATCTCCCCCCCCACAATGACAGTGATAATGAAGCTGAACTGATGAAAGGAAATCTGACGGCTGCAATGACCTGAGCTCTTCTTCTGTACGTTGTATATTCATGGCTGCCGTGAGGATACTTTGGTTTTAATACTTGGAGTCACTAACCTGAGACATCAGGAGTAATTAGAAGCCCAATTTATTCTGACTTTTGTTCTGGGGGTGTCACTGACTCTGCCTGGTCTGGCATTTCTATTAAAACAATAGTACTAAACATGTAACAAATAGGTTTAAAAAATAGACATTTAGGGTTTGTTTAGACTTGCAGTTCTGGGGCTGTTAAAAATGCTGTGCTTTTAGCGCCCCCCAACCGCCCCATTAATGTGCAGAATGGGTGGCCATCTTTAAATATTGGGTGATCTTTTTTTCTTACAGTTATTAAAGCAGAACTAGAATGTATCGGAGCACCTCAAACTGAAAATGGTATTTATTTCAGTTTTAATTTTCAAAGCAAACTCCCCCATCCATCCATGTCCCTATATCGATGCCTTCATCCATCCATGACCCTATATCCATGCCTCCATCCACCCATGCCTCCATCCACCCATGCCTCCATTCATCCATGTCTCCATCCATCCATGTCTCCATCCATCCATGCCTCCATCCATCCATGCCTCCATCCATCCATGTCTCCATCCATCCATGTCTCCATCCATCCATGCCTCCATGTCTCCATTTATCCATGTCTTCATCCACCCATGCTTTCATCTATCCATCCATGCCTCCATCAACTCATGCCTCCATCCGCCCATGCCTCCATCCGCCCATGCCTCCATCCGCCCATGCCTCCATCCGCCCATGCCTCCATCCCCCCATGCCCCCATATGCCCATGCCCTCATCCACCCATGCCCCCATCTGCCAATGCCCCCATCCGCCCATGCCCCCATCCAGCCATGCCTCCATCCAGCCATGCCTCCATCCAGCCATGCCTCCATCCAGCCATGCCTCCATCCACCCATGCCTCCATCCGCCCATGCCTTCATCCCCCCATGCCTCCATCTGCCCATGCCTCCATCTGCCCATGCCTCCATCCCCCCAT
The DNA here is from genome assembly GCF_062004578.1 of Staurois parvus. Classification (NCBI taxonomy): domain Eukaryota; kingdom Metazoa; phylum Chordata; class Amphibia; order Anura; family Ranidae; genus Staurois; species Staurois parvus. Next base: position 195,131 of record NW_028319235.1, on the reverse strand, counting down.
GCCTCCATCCGCCCATGCCCTCATCCGCCCATGCCTCCATCCTCCCATGCCTCCATCCGCCCATGCCTCCATCCGCCCATGCCTCCATCCCCCCATGCCTCCATCCGCCCATGCCTCCATCCCCCCATGCCCCCATCCGCCCATGTCTCCATCCGCCCATGCCTCCATCCTCCCATGCCTCCATCCGCCCATGCCTCCATCCGCCCATGCCTCCATCCCCCCATGCCTCCATCCGCCCATGCCTTCATCTGCCCATGCCCCCATCTGCCCATGCCCCCATCTGCCCATGCCACCATCCATCCATGCCTCCATCGATTCATCCATACATGTTTCCATCCATCCATGCCTCCATTGATCTGTTCATCCATGTCTCCATCCATCCATGCCTCTATCCATCTACCCATATGTCTCCACGCTTTACTTTGTTGAGAAATCACTTTGACCCCCACTTCCAGCATTCTAGTTGTGATCATCTTAAATAAGGGCAAATGATTCATGTAGGATTTACTTCCTAGAATCCATCTGCCATTAGCTCAGGCATGAAGGCAGGAGGCTGTGCTTAGCTGAGAAAACCCTTCCTCCCATTATGACTCTTGGGATGTATGACATCATTGTGGCCTAGGCCAGAAAGCAGGAAGTAAATGAAGAAATGTAAGAAAATCCTATAAAACCAGTAAATGTAATCTCCCTTCATATCTATTTACTAATACTAGCAGCATGAGGATTACACGGAGTTCATGTTGATGGAGAGAGTTTAGTTCTGATTTCAGCTTTTCCTTCCCTCCAGAATTCTCTTCTAATGTTTCTCTATTGTAACGCCTACACGGTATAACATACAATTCCTTCACAGCATCCGGGAAACAATGAAGACGAAGTTACAATGGAGAAGACGTGGAAGGATGAAGCATGGAGAAGACGTGGAAGGATGAAGCATGGAGAAGACGTGGAAGGATGAAGCATTGAGAAGACGTGGAAGGATGAAGCATGGAGAAGACGTGGAAGGATGAAGCATGGAGAAGACGTGGAAGGATGAAGCATGGAGAAGACGTGGAAGGATGAAGCATGGAGAAGACGTGGAAGGATGAAGCATGGAGAAGACGTGGAAGGATGAAGCATGGAGAAGACGTGGAAGGATGAAGCATGGAGAAGACGTGGAAGGATGAAGCATGGAGAAGACGTGGAAGGATGAAGCATGGAGAAGACGTGGAAGGATGAAGCATGGAGAAGACGTGGAAGGATGAAGCATGGAGAAGACGTGGAAGGATGAAGCATTGCTCGGTGCTGCGGAGGTGAAGGGATCCCGTTGGCTTTTTCCACAACATTAACCTGAAGTCATCGGCCGGGAATGTGATCTCTGCGTCTCTTTGTGAGCGAACATGACGGAGGAGCCCTCCATAGACGAGTGTCAGGTCTCCCTAACCTCCCATTGACTTTGCCTTCCAAAATCGATTTCCTTTATTAGCTGATGAATCTCTTCAAAGACTTTCCGTACGTTTTCTGGATACATTATTCCAGCAGTAAATTGTTTCCACGCGAGCTGCTTTCCACCATAGTGATTGAATAGGAAGCTGCACAGAGGAAAGTCTCTGCAACAAGGTCAGCCTGTGAGGAGTAATGAGGTACGAAGACACTGCAACTGTGTGATGACTGCGGGAGGAAGGAGGGAAGAGAGGGAGGGAAGGAAGGAAGGAAGGAAGAGAGGGAGGGAGGGAAGGAAAGAAGAAAGAGAGGAGGGAAGGAAGAGAGGGAGGGAAGGAAGGAAGGGAGGAGGGAAAGAAGGCAGAGAGGAGCGAAGGAAGGAAGAGAGGAAGGAAGGAAGAGAGGAGGGAAGGAACGAAGGAAGAGAGGGGGGAGGAAGAGAGGGAGGGAAGGAAGAGAGGAGGGAGGAGGAGGAGGGAAGGAAGGAAGAGAGGAGGGAAAGAAGAGAGGGAGGGAAGGAAGAGAGGAGGGAAGGAAGAGAGGGAGGGAAGGAAGGAAGGAAGGAAGAGAGGGAGGGAGGGAAGGAAAGAAGAAAGAGAGGAGGGAAGGAAGAGAGGGAGGGAAGGAAGGAAGGGAGGAGGGAAAGAAGGCAGAGAGGAGCGAAGGAAGGAAGAGAGGAAGGAAGGAAGAGAGGAGGGAAGGAACGAAGGAAGAGAGGGGGGAGGAAGAGAGGGAGGGAAGGAAGAGAGGAGGGAGGAGGAGGAGGGAAGGAAGGAAGAGAGGAGGGAAAGAAGAGAGGAGGGAAAGAAGAGAGGAGGGAAGGAAGAGAGGGAGGGAGGGGGGAGGGAAGGAAGAGAGGGAGGAGGGAAGGAAGGAAGGAAGAGAGGATGGAGGAAGAGAGGGAGGGAGGGAAGGAAGGAAGGAAGGAAGAGAGGGAGGGAGGAAGAGAGGAGGGAAGGAAGGAAGAGAGGAGGGAAGGAAGGAAGGAAGAGAGGGATGGAGGAAGGAAGAGAGGAGGGAAGGAAGAGAGTAGAGAAGGTAGGAGGGAAGGAAGGAAGAGAGGAGGGAGGGAAGGAAGGAAGAGAGGGAGGAAGGAAGGAATGAAGGAAGAGAGGGAGGAAGGAAGAGATGAAGGAAGGAAGGAAGAAGAAAGGGAGGAAGAAAATTATAGAAGATATAGGAATAAAAGAAGAGGGGAGGGGAGGCAAAAAAAAGTGTGTGTGTGGGGAGGGGGAGAGAAGAGGAAAAGAAATGGGGAAGGGAGGAGGAAGAAAAAGGGGAGGATAAGGGAGGGGAGAGAAGATGGAAAGGGAGGGGAAGGGAAGTGGAGAGGAGATGGAAGGGGAAGGGAGAGGGAAGGAAGGGGAGGGGAGAGGAGGGGGGACAGATAAAGATGAGAGAAAGAGGAAAAGGAAGAGGGGAAGTGGAGGGGAGAGGTAGGGGAAGAGGAAGGAAAAGGGGAGGAGTAAGTAACAGTAGAGGATAGGGAAGAGGAGGAAAGGAGAAGAAAGGGAAGGAGAGGAAAAAAGAACAGGGGAGAGGGAGAGGAGATGGAAGGGGAGAGTAAGGGGAGAGAGAAGGAAAAGGGGAGGATAGGAGAAGGCAGACTCAATGGACCACTCTGTCTTTTTCTGCCATCACTTTTCTATATTTCTATGAGGGGAGAGGAGAGGAAAGTAAGAGGAAAAGGAAGGGGAGAGGAAGAGGAGGAGGAAGGAAAAGGGGAGGATAGGGAAGGGGAGGGGAGGAGAAGAGAGGAGAAGAAGGAGAGGACAAGGGAAGAGGAAGGGGGGGAGGAGAGGAGATAGAAGAGGAGGAAAGAAAAGGGTAGGATAGGGGAGAGGAGGTGGGGGGGGGATGAGGGACGTGCAATAGGAAGAGAAGAGGGGAGGGAGGAGGAAGGAAAAGGGTAGACGAAGAAGAGAAGATAAGCAAGAAAAACAGGAGAAGGCAGGGAGGGAGGAAGGAAGGAAGGAAGGAAGGAGGGAAGGAAGGAAGGAGAGAAGGAAGGAAGGAAGGAAGGAAGGAAGGAAGGAAGGAAGGAAGGAAGGAAGGAAGGAAGGAGGGAAGGAAGGAAGGAGAGAAGGAAGGAAGGAAGGAAGGAAGGAAGGAAGGAAGGAAGGAAGGAAGGAAGGAAGGAAGGAAGGAAGGAAGGAAGGAAGGAGGGAAGGAAGGTATAGGCAAGTAAAAGTTGGAAGTGAATGCCATGTGTGGGAAGGAAGGAAAGGATGGCTAGTAGAAGAATTACGGAAGGTATAGGAAGTAAAGGAAGCAATTGATTCGCTGTGACGGAATACAGACAGCACTGTGTACTTAGTTCTCCGAATGAGTATTTCCGCCATCACATCTTACCCAGAGAGCATCGCATGTAATACTGAAAGTTCAATAGCTCTTGTCAGAATGTACGGCGCACCGGGCAGAGCACCCGTCATCATCCACTCAAGTACATCTTAGTATGTCGGAGAAAAGTAACCGCAAAGTATAAAGAGCCATGAACGTCCTTCAACTGCAGAGAAATTGCGCCATATTCAGCCAAAGAACGGCACTCCAGACGGGCTATGCTCTCAGTGCAGGCCGCGGGGGTCATGTAGCATTTGTGATGATCATATAATGACTCAAAATTATTTTAATCTTTGCTTTTCAATTTGAAATACTTAATAAAATGTCATTGTTTCCAGCTCACAAGCAGAATTTAGAAAAAAGGCTGAAGATGGGAATGCCAGCCATGGTCAGAGGAGAGCACTGAGAGCCCCCTCCCCCCCTCCATACAGCTCATGGGAGTGTTAGTTCACCTTTACATAAAAAAAAAGAAAAGGCGAACTAGCTCCGGTCACCCTTCCCAGCCCCCCCACTCCCTGCCGTACTTACCACCGTGGGTGAGCCCACACAGCTGGTCCAGTGGATTTGAAATCCCCGTTATTCTCCTTCTTCTCTGTACAGCACTTCCGAGATGGACCAGAGTGACTCACTGTGCAGCGCTTCCAGGATGGACCAGAGTGACTCACTGTGCAGCGCTTTGGGGATAGACCAGAGTGACTCACTGTGCAGCACTTCCAGGATGGATCAGAGTGACTCACTGTGCAGCACTTCCAGGATGGACCAGAGTGACTCACTGTGCAGCAATTTTGGGATAGACCAGAGTGACTCACTGTGCAGCGCTTCCAGGATGGACCAGAGTGACTCACTGTGCAGCGCTTCCAGGATGGACCAGAGTGACTCACTGTGCAGCGCTTTGGGGATAGACCAGAGTGACTCACTGTGCAGCACTTCCAGGATGGATCAGAGTGACTCACTGTGCAGCACTTCCAGGATGGACCAGAGTGACTCACTGTGCAGCGCTTCAGGATGGACCAGAGTGACTCACTGTGCAGCGCTTCCAGAATGGACCAGAGTGACTCACTGTGCAGCGTTTTGGCGATGGACCAGAGTGACTCACTGTGCAGCGCTTCCAGAATGGACCAGAGTGACTCACTGTGCAGCGGTTCCAGGATGGACCAGAGTGACTCACTGTGCAGCGGTTCCAGGATGGACCAGAGTGACTCACTGTGCAGCGATTCCAGGATGGACCAGAGTGACTCACTGTGCAGCACTTCCAGGATGGACCAGAGTGACTCACTGTGCAGCGCTTCAGGATGGACCAGAGTGACTCACTGTGCAGCGCTTCCAGAATGGACCAGAGTGACTCACTGTGCAGCGCTTTGGCAATGGACCAGAGTGACTCACTGTGCAGCGCTTCCAGGATGGACCAGAGTGACTCACTGTGCTGCGGTTCCAGGATGGACCAGAGTGACTCACTGTGCAGCGCTTCCAGGATAGACCAGAGTGACTCACTGTGCAACGCTTCCAGGATGGATCAGAGTGACTCACTGTGCAGCACTATTCAAAGATTTGGATGTATCCAAATTTCCGAATTACAATAGTACCTACCGATACCGAGTATCTCGAAGAGAACATCCTCCCGATACTTTGCAGTGCAATTTGCAACCATACGAAATGTATGGACGCAAGTTGCACCGCAAAGAATAGCATGCGATTTGAACAGGAATGTGGTGCGATTCGGTTGGTCAAATTTCCAAATCCATGGTCATGCCATTGGATTACAAAACGCAGGAAATTTCGGATTTTCTAAGGAAAATTTGTTTGGAATTCGACTCGTATGTATTAGTGAATCGATCCTAAACACATTTTTTCAGTCTGCACATGTCTAGATCTGACAGTTTAGTAGGTAAGTACAGCCGGCACTGGGGGGGAGGGGAGGGTGTACGATGTTAGCTCACCTCCATATTTTTCTGATATTGATGGGCTGATGACCTTTCCCATTCAGTAAGCCTAGATACATCCCATGTGATATGATTCGATGAACACTCCTTTGCTCCTCTGTTGACTGTCCGTGTTCTGTGATTGTGGATCAGCACTTCTGGGATCTCGGTTTGTTGCCGGATCTGATTTCTGTAACGTCGCCCATTTTGGGATTGATGTATCGACTTTGATAGCAGCAGGTTCTCCGTAACTGAAGCAATTCTTTTGGCTTCATGGAGGGAATGAACGGCGGTCTTCAGCCAGCCAGTTACAGCCTTCTACTCTACATCCTAGTCCCCCTTCCGTATCCACCAATGGCGAGTCCCGGGGTTTCAGGAGATAAAACGTATAATTTGACCAGAATGAGGATGGAATCAAACCAAGAGAATCAGAAAGGGTATTGTTGATAGATCACCAGGCAGGAGGTGCAGAACAGGTACAGGGAATGGTTCCGGATGACCGTCTTGGGGCTGTTTTACTGATTTGACAGAAGTAATTTGACCCATCCTTTGAAGGAGCCAACCAAATGGGGCCATCCCCCCAGATCCTTAAGAACTTCTGTGAATACTCATGGATCTTTATACCCGGCTGCTTTCACCTTTTGGACTTCATTTCTTTTTCATATTTGATAGCCAATGGGTTTCTTTTTTCCTTTTCTGCCTTTGCCTAGTGACCTCATGGGTCCAATGGGTGGCCTTCGAAGGCTCACAGCTGGTAGTGTCTCCTAAATTTTCGGGGCGGCTGGCGAAAAACATCCAGCTTGTATTCTGACTTCGCCTGACCTTCAGCCCTCCGTTACCTGACTTCCAGCTTGTATTCTGACTTTGCCTGACCTTAAACCCTCCTTTACCTGACTTCCAGCTTGTATTCTGACTTTGCCCAACCTTGAGCCCTCCGTTACCTGACTTCCAGCTTGTATTCTGACTTTGCCCAACCTTGAGCCCTCCGTTACCTTACTTCCAGCTTGTATTCTGACTTCGCCTGACCTTGAGCCCACTGTTGCTTAACTTCCAGCTTGTATTCTAACTTTGCCTGACCTTGAACCCTCCTTTACCTGACTTCCAGCTTGTATTCTGACTTTGCCCAACCTTGAGCCCTCCATTACCTGACTTCCAGTTTGTATTCTGACTTTGCGTGACCTTGATCCCTCCGTTACCTGACTTCCAGCATGTATTCTGACTTCACCTGACCTTGAGAACTCGGTTACCTGACTTCCAGCTTGTATTCTGACTTCGCCTGACCTTGAACCCTCCTTTACCTGACTTCCAGCTTGTATTCTGACTTTGCCCAACCTTGAGCCCTCCGTTACCTGACTTCCAGCTTGTATTCTGACTTCGCCTGACCTTGAGCCCACTGTTGCTTAACTTCCAGCTTGTATTCTAACTTTGCCTGACCTTGAACCCTCCTTTACCTGACTTCCAGTTTGTATTCTGACTTTGCGTGACCTTGAGCCCTCCGTTACCTGACTTCCAGCTTGTATTCTGACTTCACCCGACCTCAACCCGCCGTTACCTGACTTCCAGCTTGTATTCTGACTTCGTCTGACCTTGAGCCCTCCGTTACCTGACTTCAAGCTTGTATTCTGAGTTCGTCTGACCTTGAGCCCTCCGTTACTTAACTTCCAGCTTGTATTCTGACTTCGCCTGACCTTGAGCCCTCCATTACCTGATTTCCAGCTTGTATTCTGACTTCGCCTGACCCTGAGCCCTCCGTTACCTGACTTCCAGCTTGTATTCTGACTTCACCTGACCTTGAGAACTCTGTTACCTGATTTCCAGCTTGTATTCTGACTTCGCCCGACCTTGAGCCCTCCGTTACCTGACTTCCAGCTGTATTCTGACTTCGCCCGACCTTGAGCCCTCCGTTACCTGACTTCCAGCTGTATTCTGACTTCGCTAGACCTTGAGCCCTCCGCTACCTGACCTCCAGCTTGTATTCTAACTTTGCCTGACCTTGAGCCCCCCATTACCTGACTTCCAGATTGTATTCTGACTTCGCCTGACCTTGAGCCCTCCGTTACCTGACTTCCAGCTTGTATTCTGACTTTGCCTATTGCTTATCATCTTGGAACCATTTCCAGCCCATGTGATACTGACCCGGCTTGGCTTCCCTTTTTGTCCTTGTCTCCTGAATCTGCACTTCCGGTGCCTGGTTGCTGTCAACCACTGCTCACCTGACCACAGTTCTGGCTTCTGCATCCATAAGTTCCTGTGAGGACATCCTGCACAAGTTCCTGCTCAAACATCTTCTGCCACTTTCCATGATCCAGACCCTCTACTCCGTGACCTGTTATACCGTCTCATCAACCACAGTGCCAATCATTTACCACTCTAGTCATCAAGACTGATGCAGGGACCATGGTGTTGCTGAGGAGCAGTCCACTGATGGAGCATGGGGGGGACACCATGTACCAGGGGAGCAAAAGGATCTGGTAAGTAAAACTGCTGCAGAGGCGGCTCCACTGCAAGGGAGGATTTTGACTTTTCCTAGAGTTGAGCTTTAAGCAAGGCACAAAAAAATAGAATTCAGCTGTAACGGAATCGGACCCCCGACCGCGCTCTGGTATTTCCGTTAGACTCCCTCTTTCCTGTCTGAACACAGATCCACAGACACCACCGCTGACCATACAGGACGAGACAGCACCAGGCTTCTTAAGACAGGAATTAGACTGCTTTATTTTAACACAAACACAAGATATATACACAGGGCGGGGAAATACAACCAGGAACGGGAAACACATCAGCAGGCCGTCCCATCAGGGGGAAGGGCTGCCGGAAACACCCCCCACCAAACCAAGACACACAATAGAACAATGGGATACACCACCTAGCAGTAGACAATACACAAACCCGTACATCCCATAATAGTTTGTTCCCAAGCAGGACACACAATAGAACAATGGGACTACGTGGCAGTAGACAATGAACAACCCCCCCCACCCCACCTATACATGTCCACACAATACTAGGACAGATCACCCTGTACCCCTAACAGGCACAGGGTGACTCACACATAATAGGGATATGGGGAGCGGAGACAGGGGTCTCCCCACCTCTCCAAAGGGGGCTGTGTTCCATGGGCCCCCCAGCCAAAGTCACTCCCGTCACATCAGCTTTAAATATCTCAAATATCATTTATGAGTAAAGGTTTACTTCCCGATTGTAGAAAAATTCCACTTTTGTAAACATAAAACAAATAAAAAATGAAACAATTTACAACCCAACCGTCAACGTTCACGCTCCAGCAAAAAATAAAATCTGACAGCGCATTTATGGCGGTGATGTTAGTCCTAGACAGACTGGGTAGGCACTGTCCAAAAGAAAAGGAGGATTACGGGAGGGGCAGTCCTTTAAGATGTTCTTCTGCTGGCTATCGTTGGGGCCCTTTAAGAGCCCACCCCTCCGACGTCACACGCCAGCTCTGACCATTCCCACATTTCATATCCCAGGAGGGTTCTTTTAGATATAAGCAACATCCATTTTTTTTTTTTTTTTTTTAAGAGCGCTCCTCGCGTCCCCTTCTGCAGCATCCGCTTTGTTAACAGTTTTTGGAGACCTTTTAGTTGCCATGGAAACCCGGCTCGCCGTATTCAACCCCCGATCCTAAAAAAAACAATCATAAACAAAATGTAACATCATCTGAGTGATGAGAATGCGATCCTTTCTTTAGTTTCCGGTAATTAGGGCTGTTAGGTGGTAACGTCGTCCCCTTGTCTTGTAATTACTTGTTGCTGAGCTCATTAAATCTGCTCGTCATCAGATCCTAAATTGGAACGTTCGGGAATTTTTAAAAGTAACTTTTAAGTACATTCTGCAGAACAGAAAACTGGCTGGTGATACTAAATGAACAGAAAACTATTTTTTTTTTTTTAATCTGCCCTAATTACTCGAAATACACAGATATCCGTTATTAAAGGATAACGAACCCGAGACGCATGGAGCTGTCCTAGAAGATGTATATCCGTGTATACGGGAGAGAACCTGCAATATACAACACACAGGAAGTATAAAAATACGAATATTTTAGATACACATTCATGTATAACCACTGGACCTCTGAAAGTTGTTTTCCACCCTTCATGACCAGGGTATTTTTTTTTGCTAGTCAACACTGCGCTACTTTAACTGACAATTGTGCGGTCAACACTGCACCCAAATTAAATTTATATAATTTTTTTCCACACAAATAGAGCTTTGTCTTGGAGTTATTTTATTACCACTGTTTTTTTATTAATTATATAAATTATTATTATTATTCAGAATTAATATAGAGCCAACACAGCGCTTTACAATACAGGCGTTTATGTAATTTTCAGTTTACGAATGAAAATCCATTGGTTTACGAATTTTTTTCGCAATACGAACGGATTCATTGGTTTTGAATGCATTTACAATTTTTTTTAAAATCATGTCCCTGTACAGTGTTGATGCCTTTAAAGTGCACTTTCTAAAGAGTTTTGAACAGATAAAATACTTTTTTTTTTACTTTTTTCTGACCTCCGGAACGGATTAATTGGTTTTCAATGCATTTACAATTTTTTTTAATCATGTCCCTTTATGCCTTTAACTACTTGCCAACCGCAGATAGCCGAATGGCGGCTACACTGCGGCCGGCCAGTTCTGGGAGGGCGTCATATGCAGCTGTTTTTGGCTCTACATAAAGATGGCCGAGGCTATAAGAAGATTGCCAAGACCCTGAAACTGAGCTGCAGCACGGTGGCCAAGACCATACAGCAGTCTAACAGGACGGGTTCCACTCAGAACAGGCCTTTTTGGGAAATAGACGTATGAGTGCTGCCAGCATTGCTGCAGAGGGTGAAGGGGTGGGGGGTCAGCCTGTCAGTGGTGCCAGCATTGCTGCAGAGGGTGAAGGGGTGGGGGGTCGGCCTATCAGGGCTCAGACCATACGCCGCACACTGTATCAAATTGGTCTGCATGGCTGTCATCCCAGAAGGAAGCCTCTTCTAAAGATGATGCACAAGAAAGCCTGCAAACCGTTTGCTGAAGACAAGCTGACTAAGGACATGGATTACTGGAACCGTCTCCTGTGGTCTGATGACACCAACATCAACTGATTTGGTTCAGATGGTGTCATACGTGTGTGGAGGCAACCAGGCGAAGAGTACAAAGACAAGTGTGTCTTGCCTACAGTCAAGGATGGTGGTGGGGTTGTCATGGTCTGCGGCCGCATGGTGGTGGGGGTGTCATGGTCTGGGGCCCCATGGTGGTGGGGGTTTCATGGTCTGGGGCCGCATACTGGTGGGGGTGTCATGGTCTGGGGCCCCATGGTGGTGGGAGTGTCATGGTCTGGGGCTGCATGAGTGCTGCCGGCACTGGGGAACTACAGTTCATTGAGGGAACCATGAATGCCAACATGTACTGTGGCATTCTGAAGCAAAGCATGATCCCCTCCCTTCAGAGACTGGGCCACAGGGCAGTATTCCAACATGATAACCACCCCAAACACACCTCCAAGACCACCACTGCAGTGCTAAAGAAGCTGAGGATGAAGGTGATGGACTGGCCAAGCATGTCTCCAGACCTAAACCCTATTGACCATCTGTGGGGCATCCTCAAACGGAAGGTGGAGGAGCGCAAGGTCTCTAACATCCACCAGCTCCATGATGTCATCATGGAGGAGTGGAAGAGGACTCCAGTGGCAGCCTGTGAAGCTCTGGTGACCTCCATGCCCAAGAGGGTGAAGGCAGTGCTGGAAAATAATGGCAGCCACGCAAAATATTGACACTTTGGGCCCAACTTGGACGTTTTCATTTAGGGGTGGAGTCACTTTTGTTGCCGGCAGTTTAGACATTAATGGCTGTGTGTTGCGTTATTTTGAGGGGACAACAAATTTCCATGTTATATAAGCTGTACACTGACTACGTCACATTGTAGCAAAGTGTAATTTCTTCAGTGTTGTCACATGAAAAGAGAGAATCAAATATTGACACAAATGTGAGGAGGGGGCTCACTTCTGGGAGATACTGTATATATGTGTGATTTCTGGGTAGAGGGTGCGCACAAGCCCTAGGGGCTTGATTGTATACACCTGTGGCCATGGAGGGGATTGGAACACCTGAATCCCATGATTTGTCAATATAGTGTGTATTGCCCTTACTAATCTTCCCCTGATTGGTTACATGTCCTAGTATCTACGGTATTTAATATGCCTACATGTTGATATTACTGTAGCACCCTTCTAGTGTAGTGTAGACTGCTATGTAAATCTTTTCTAGGTCCACTGTAATCGGTGGGGGTCGATTGGTTAGGGCTGCTCAGTGTGTCATAGGCTGCTGATCTCATGCTTCTAGAGCAGGGGTGGGCAAACTTTTTGACTTGAGGGCCGCAATGGGTTCATATATTGGACCCGGGGGCCGGACCAAGAGTAGATGAATGATGTGTATGTGTCATCCATAGTAAGTATAGTAATATTCCCCCATAGTAAGCATAGTAATTCATCCCCCATATAGTAATTCATCCCCCATAGTAATTCATCCCCCATATAGTAATTCATCCCCCATAGTAATTCATCCCCCATAGTAATTCATCCCCCCCATAGTAATTCATCCCCCATAGTAATTCATCCCCCATATAGTAATTCATCCCCCATAGTAATTCATCCCCCATATAGTAATTCATCCCCCATAGTAATTCATCCCCCATATAGTAATTCATCCCCCATAGTAATTCATCCCCCATAGTAATTCATCCCCCCCATAGTAATTCATCCCCCATAGTAATTCATCCCCCATATAGTAATTCATCGCCCATATAGTAATTCATCCCCCATATAGTAATTCATCCCCCATATAGTAATTCATCCCCCATAGTAATTCATCCCCCATATAGTAATTCATCCCCCATAGTAATTCATTCCCCATAGTAATTCATCCCCCATATAGTAATCCATCCCCCCATAGTAATTCATCCCCCATAGTAATTCATCCCCTCCATAGTAATTCATCCCCCCCATAGTAATTCATCCCCCATATAGTAATTCATCCCCCATATAGTAATTCATCCCCCATAGTAATTAATCCCCCATATAGTAATTCATCCCCCATAGTAATTCATCCCCCATATAGTAATTAATCCCCCATATAGTAATTCATCCCCCATATAGTAATTCATCCCCATATTAAGTCCCCAAGTCCCCCCTGTGTCAATTCACTTACCTTTGCTCCGCGCATTCCTCTCGCCGTGTTCCCGCGCCGTTCCGGTGTAGCATGGAAATCTGTCTCCTATGAGGATCTGTCCCCCTCGACGTATCTGCGCATGTGCCAGTTTCAGGCATTAGCAGCCGATCGGCGATCTCCGGCACATGCGCAGATACGTCGAGGGGGACAGATCCTCATAGGAGACAGATTTTCATGCTACATCGGTCTTCAGGGCGGATTGTGAGAGGAGCCTAGCTCCGCGGGCCGGATTAAAAGGTCCACCGGGCCGTATACGGCCCGCGGGCCGTAGTTTGCCCATTGCTGTTCTAGAGTGTTCTAGATTTATAGTCGGAGAAAGAACAGAGTAGGCAGCATGAATATTTACAGGACTCCAGCCAATCCCTGGAGAGGTGTGCCCAGTAGGTGGTGGGAAAGTCCATAAGTAGTCTGAGGTCCTAGGCAGCAGGTGCAGAGTTCCTCTGTCCAGTCCTGCTGGGGGAGGCCCCTGTGTGTGTATGGGGGGGGCTCTGCCTGCCGGGGGGCTCTGCTGCTGGGGCAGGTTTGCAAGAGAAGCCCCTAAAAAGACTTCAAGGTCCCAGCTAGGCTTAGCTGGGGGGCTGTTCACAAGCTCAAGTCTGGGGGATCAAGTTGGGTCTGGAGGAGTTCACTGGAGAGGAAGTTGGTTGGAAAGAGTCTAGCTGTGCTCTTGTCAGGGCCTGGACTTGAACTGGGTACTTCTACTGTGTCAGGCAGTAACTCTTCTCACTGAGCTACCTGGGACGCTGGACAACACTCTGCCTGATCTATTGGACAATCCTGCCTTGTGCCTTGTTTCCTGATGAACCTTGAACTCCTTGCCCCTCCCAGGAACTTCCTGATAAAAGCCATGTCTCTGCACTTCCTCCTTTCCAGATTATTGTGCCTTTCCAGCCAATATCCCACTTATCCTTACTGCTGCCGTCTATATCGTTTGTGACCGACCCTTGGCTTGTGACCGACCCGGGGCTTGTAACTGATCCCTAACTGTTTGATCCGCTATCGGTTTCCAGCTTGCTCATTCCCTGGTGGGGTGATCCTGAGATCTAAGACCTGGTATTAACACGCAGCCAAATCCATCTCCACCATTAGGAGCTCTGGGGAAGACTGGTGGATGCTTAGACCCCGCACCTCAGGTGAGCCTGCGTCATTCCCAGGGGGACCCGCTGGTGTACCTATCCTGCTGGTTTCAGGTAAGCCTTACACTCCTGTAGCAACTGGTCTCTGAACCTGACCCAGACCGTGACACCTATGGTGGTGTAAGTCTACATCTCCCTCACTAGAAAGAGCCTGGTGGATATTGGCAGGAGGCAACCGATGATCCTGAGGAGTGAGTAGATGACCCCCAATGCTGAAGAGAAGCGATGTGTGTAGCTATTAACTCTGGAAGGAGAACGGGTCACTTATGGCATAAAAGATTCTGGGTAATTCAAGTAATCCAGTTCTAGTTTCATGGTATCTCATGCTCCCTATGCCTATTCCAGTTCATCATTCCCTATACAAACCTAAAAAAAAAAACCCCTAGACTGTTTTCTGAGCCAGAGGAAGAATGAATAAAATGCTGTGTGCCTGGCTGTGTGTGCTCTATGTGGGGAAATAGGACCAAATTCACCATCAGCTCCTTAGGGGGTACATTACGTAACCAAATCATGTACTGATGTGAAAACTATTTGATTTGGTTCACACAATGGTCTTACAAAGCATAAATGTACTTGGCTATGAAAACAGAATTTAGCATTTCAAAAAAAAGTGCGATTATACATCTGCTTAGCACTGAAAACCAGGGACATCCCAAGGACAACACGTTTCCAAGGATAGAACCTGGAGATGTAAATCATTAACGGTGAGCCGGTTCTTTAATTATCTGAAAAAAAAAAAGTTGTTCCACCTTCACGACGTCTACAAGATGCCGGATGTCTGGCTCCCCCATTAATTTAATAAATACGGGATGAAATCAAATGCATTTTTGAATATGACTTCCTCTCCTCTGATTGCCTGCAGCAGCTGTCTGCCGTAATTTTGTGTTTATTTTGTACATTAGAAGGTTTGCACACAGTGGTCTTACATAATTCACTGCCCTAGGGTGTGACTCAACTCCAGCAACAAAATCTAACAAAGAAAATTAGAGCATGAGAAGACATGAATTCGGAATCTGGACACTGCTTACATTTATTCAGTTGACTTGCAGTTCTGCAGTTAATGTAACCAGCTAGTACCCAGGCAGCGCTTCTCTTCGGGCTACTTTTATACTCAACGAAACCCCTGAGTTGTTTTCCTCATTCTCTTTGCCAAAAAAAGTTATGTGGCATCCTCTCCAGAGAAGATGGAACCCCAACACATGGACACATAGCCAAGTCTGGAGACTAGGGGGTTTATTTACTAAAGCTGGAAAGTCCAAAATCAGACTCCCTTCTGCATAGAAACCAATCAGCTTCTAACCTCAGCTTGTTCAATGAAGTTTTGGCAATGAAACCTGGAAGCTGATTGGTTTCTATGCAGAAGTGAGTCTGATTTTGCACTCTCCAGCTTTAGTAAATAAACCCCTAGGTGTCAGGACCTCAGTCTGAACCCAAAACCTCTGCTATGTCTGGTGGTGTGTCTCCTTGCGGAGCCGCCTGGGATGATGGACAGCTGCCTGGACAATTCCTTGAATGATCCTGCCTTGAACCTTGTTTCTCTTGAACTTGGAACCCTTTTGCTCCTCCCATGAATTTCCTGTTATAGCCATGACTTTTGCACTTCCTGTTTGCCAGATTATTGTGCTCTCTCCAGCCAATATCTTGACACTTTTGCTGTTGTATCTTCACTACCACTTATTACCGACCTTTGGCTTGTTCCTTGACTACGCTTCTTCTCAATTCCACCCTGCAAGCACTTGTTATCGACCTTTGACGTAGGATTGCCAACTCATCCCTTTAAAACCGAACACATATTAATTACAAAGGTTCTGTAGCTTATTCAGGTCATAATTAAACTCAGTGCCTTATCTGCATTAAATTAGCCTCAGAACCTGTGTAACTAATATGTGTTAGGGATGAGGTGGCAACCCTACTTTGGCAAGTTCCTTAACTATGCTTCTTCTTGATCCCAACCTGCAACCACTTCTTACCAACCTTTGGCTTGTTCCTTGATTACACTTCTTCTTGATCCCAACCTGCAACCACTTGTTACCAACCTTTGGCTTGTTCCTCGGCTACACTTCTTGATCCCAACCTGCAACCACTTGTTACCAACCTTTGGCTTGTTCCTTGACTACACTTCTTCTTGATCCCAACCTGCAACCACTTGTTACCAACCTTTGGCTTGTTCCGCGACTACACTTCTTGATCCCAACCTGCAACCACTTCTTACCAACCTTTGGCTTGTTCCTTGACTACACTTCTTCTTGATCCCAACCTGCAACCACTTGTTACCAACCTTTGGCTTGTTCCTCGACTACACTTCTTCTTGATCCCAACCTGCAACCACTTGTTACCAACCTTTGGCTTGTTCCTTGACTACACTTCTTCTTGATCCCAACCTGCAACCACTTGTTACCAACCTTTGGCTTGTTCCTCGACTACACTTCTTGATCCCAACCTGCAACCACTTCTTACCAACCTTTGGCTTGTTCCTTGACTACACTTCTTCTTGATCCCAACCTGCAACCACTTGTTACCAACCTTTGGCTTGTTCCTCGACTACACTTCTTCTTGATCCCAACCTGCAACCACTTGTTACCAACCTTTGGCTTGTTCCTTGACTACACTTCTTCTTGATCCCAACCTGCAACCACTTGTTACCAACCTTTGGCTTGTTCCTTGACTACACTTCTTCTTGATCCCTACCAGCTATATCTGCTACTGCGTGTTCCCCTTCTGGTTGGGTGATCCTGAGGACTTTGACCTGGTGCTAACACACAGCAAAACCCATATCCACTATCAGGACCTCTGGTCACTACCGGTTAGTGCTTAGTCTCCACACCCCGGGTGAGCCCGCGTCTTCCGCCAGTGTGATCTGCTTCTGTACGTATCTAGCTGGTTGGTGGGAGCCTCTCTACTGCTATAGCTACTTGTCTCTGAGCCTGACCCCTGATTGTCACACTAGATCACCTAGCCCATGGTCTATAATGCCATGTGTGGCATGGAGCTTAGTAGACCAGGGCAGTTGAAAACTACAGTGGGTTGAGTTCATTCCATCAGTAGAGCAATGTACTAATCAAAACTCTACCTTGTCTCCTGACCATGCTGTGTTGGGAAGGGTCTTGTTTTGCAACATAAAGACTTTTCCCCATGGTTGGAGGGCCACCAACATATAGTTCCTGTATTCTAAAAACTTTCCTTTATTATAGGTACCTACATTATGAAGAGGTGTCATGCTATCCTTTTCTATTTTCTTCTCTGGGCTGGGTATTAGGAAGAACCTAGTACACCAAGTTCACATCATTCACAGGTCTTTTTCAAATATTTATTGGTTAAAAGTAGAGATGAGCGAATCGAACATGACGAAGTGGAATTCGTTCCGAAGATTTGGAAAAATTCTATTCGCGACGAATCCAAAGATTAGCAAACTTCGGATGCACGAATCGAATTTTCCCAAAAATGGCGGCGACATGTGTGGCGACAGGAGAAAATGGACAGAGAAGATGGGGCGGGGATCTCTGGGAAGGCGCGCAGACAAGGCGCGCTGACCCATAATGCATTCATGAGTCATGAATCATGACATGTGATCACATTAGCCAATCAGCAGCCAGCCAGCCAGCACTGTGTAATGGTGGAGCTATAAATCGCAGCCATCTTAGAATTCTCCATTAGCCTCCGGTCATTCAAGAGAGACAGACCTCTGTGTATTGAGGGACAGAGTTAGGGCCACAGAGACTTTAGGGCCACAGAATCGTTACTCAGGGACACAGAATTGTTACTCAGGGACACAGAATTGTTACTCAGGGACACAGAATTGTTACTCAGGGACACAGAATTGTTACTGAGGGACACAGATTTGTTACTGAGGGACACAGATTTGTTACTCAGGGACACAGAATCGTTACTCAGGGACACAGAATCGTTACTCAGGGACACATAATCGTTACTTAGGGCCACAGCTATCAAAGAATCGAAAATTTAAAGTGACATACACCATTTTTTTTTTTTTGGTGGCTGTCGTGCACAGTTGGTGCTGCAGTTTGCCGATTGTGTACAATAAACTGACTTTCTGCTTCACAACCACTATTGTACGTTCAAAGAGTTAAATCCATTTACACGCCGGGTGGCGGTAATATTTTTTGGGTGATTAGTGCATTCCAGTGACATAAACGTACAGTTTCCAGCCAACGGCAAGCTGCAATTGACCGATTGTGCTAAATAAACTGACTTTCTGCTTCACAACCACTATTGTACGTTCAAAGAGTTAAATCCGGTTTTATTTTTGGGGTGCTTATTGAATTAAAGAGTATGTCAGACAACATGCAGAGGAGTGGCAGAGGAGGCAATGTTTTAGGAGCGAGCAGACGTGGCAGCAGAGGAAGGGGTCGAGGCAGCACTAGTCGCAGCCAGAGGCCAGTGCTCCCGGTGTCATCCAGCGGTCGTGTCTCCACCGACAACCCTGCCGTCATCGATTGGTTGGCTCGGTCGTCTTCCTCTTCCCAGGTCACCTCTGACACCTACAGCCAACGGTCGGTGGGTACGTCAGACACAACCGTTAGTTGGCATGGCCCGGGAGCAAGCCCACTGAAATCACGTGTCCTCTACCTGCCCCTGTCCTTTGGTGTTCCCTCACCAAGCGAAGTATCGCATGCTGTGGGCTCAGCCCCACTGTACAGTGAGGAAGAGCTAACAGAGGGCGGTCAGGAACAGGGGGAGACATCCGCCTCTTCAGCAGCCAGGCGAAGAAGTACTGGCGAGGAGAGTGGCTCGGTAGCCGGTCTAGAGACAGGTCTGTCTCCTGACCCAGACGCAGCCGAGGGGGCTAGTAGTGAGGCGGAGACCCTAATTGATGATGATGAGGCTGATCGCACTTGGCAGCCTCGTCGTCATCAGGCTGTTGCTTCCGCATCATCAGGAGAAGAGGGTGCCAGCTTGCCAGCGAGCAAAACAGTCGGTGGGTTGCCCAGGAGGCAGCAGGGTCGCAGCAGTGTCAGTGGAGCCAAACGGCCACGGAGTAGAGCACCAGCTCCACTGCAGCCTACCACCACGGCCAGTAGTGGTGCCGGTGCGCACGGAGGAAGCAGCAGTCAGCCAGTGAGGAGTATCGGGGGCAAAGTTTCCTACTCGGCGGTGTGGCAATTTTTCGTCAAGACGCCCGAGGAAGTAAACGTAGCCGTATGTCGACTATGTGGCCAGAAAGTCAAGCGTGGCCAGGGGGCCCATGTTGGGACTACAGCGTTGCGGCAGCATATGCAGCGTCGCCATTCGGTGGCCTGGGAAAACCGTGATAAAGATACGGCGGTTCTGCCTGCCCCAGCCCCCGCTCCATCACCCGCTCCATTACTTGCTCCGTCACCCGACGTCAATCGCCCTCTATCAGCCAGTCAAGGCTCCAACACCTCTGCTGAGGGGAGTTGTCGCTCGTTGGCATCTTCCGCTCGTTCAGATGCTCCTTCTCCTGCTACTCCTCTTCACGGATTCCGTCAGCAGTCTTTCTTGGAATCCGTTTCCATGAGACAACAGTTTGCGAGCACGCACCCGACGGTGCAAAAGCTGAACGTCCTCCTGTCCAAGTTGCTGGTGCTGCAGTCCCTCCCTTTCCAAGTGGTGGACTCAGCACCTTTCCGAGAAATGATGGCTTGTGCCGAGCCGCGGTGGAGAGTGCCAAGCCGGCATTTCTTCGCCAAAAAGGCAGTGCCAGCCCTGCATTCACATGTAGAAGAGATGGTGGGCCAGTCTTTGAGCATGTCGGTCTCTGCCAAAGTGCACGGCAGCGCCGAAGTGTGGAGCTGTAACCACGGTCAGGGACAGTACATGTCATTTACGGCCCACTGGGTGAACGTGGTGCCGGCACAGCCGCACCAGCAACTTGGACAGGTCACGCCGTTTTTGCCTCCACGTTTGCACGTCCTTGGTCCAGCAAAGATGTCCGCCTCTACCACCTCTTCTTCCGCCGTGTCCTCAGCCGCCACCCCCGTGCAAAGTCCCATTACCCGACCGGCATATCACATGTGCAGGGCGCAACGGTGTCACGCTGTGCTGCACCTGGTATGCCTTGGCGAACGTAGTCACACAGGGGAGGAACTTCTGAGTGTAATGAACAGAGAAATCGACAGATGGCTGTCTCCGCGCAAACTGACAATCGGAACCATGTTGACCGACAACGGAAAGAACATGGTGTCTGCTCTGCGTCAAGGAAGGTTGTGCCATGCGCCATGCATGGCTCACGTGTTCAATCTGGTTGTCAAGCGGTTCCTAAAATCCACCATCCCACTGCAAGACATCCTTAAAATGTCACGTAAACTTTGCATGCATTTCAGCCATTCCTACACCGCAAAGCACACCCTCCTTGAGCTGCAGTGGCAGAACGGAATTCCACATCATCGCCTGATCTGCGACGTTGCAACAAGTTGGAATTCAACCCTACACATGTTAGACCGCCTTTACGAACAGCGAAAGGCCATCACCAATTTCCTGATGTTACAAGCGGATAAAGGTACTCCCCTGTGTAACTTCGATGTCAGCCATTGGCAGCTCATGCGTGACACCTGCCGCTTGCTCAGGCCCTTTGAGGAGGCCACGCTATTCGTGAGTCGGCAGGACTATGGGATGAACGACGTCATTCCTCTGTTGCACGTCCTGGAACAAATGCTGTTAACAATGGCTGGTCAGGGTGCAGTAGACGTGGCGCACAGATCTCAACGCCACATGACCCCTGTGGGGGCAGGACAGGAAGAAGAGGAGGAGGTAGAGGAGGACATTGGTGCTCAGGAATTATTGAGTGAAATGGGTGGTTTTTCCACTCAGCGGACAGGAGTGGAGGAGCAGGAGCATCTGGTAGAGGAGGAGGAGGAGACAGAGGACCCAGACGCACCGTGGCAGTATGCTGTGGAGATGGAGGCAGGGAGTCCCTCGCATTCCTTGGCACAAATGGCCCATAGCATGCTCGGTTGCTTGCGTAGCGACAGCCGAATAATAACCATCAGACAGAGGGATGACTTTTGGCTGTCCACCTTGTTGGACCCTCGCTACCATTCAAAAATGGTGGCCTTTTTCACACCTGCTGAGAAGGAGGCCAAAATAACGTACTATAAAAACCACCTATGTAGTCATGCAGTATATAGCCCTATCGGTCACTTTCTGGCATCCAGTTGCTGTAGCCCCCATCACCACACTGTGCCACGGGCCCCTGTACCGCCTTCTCATACTGCTGCCAGATCCATCCTCTGCCATGTGCGTCTTTGTCGTCTGCTCACGCTGCTGGGTTCCAGTTTTAAACCTAGGCCTGTGTATGGCTTCCGAATACTGCTGCCTCCACCGCCACCCTGCGCCATGTGCCACTTTCAGGTCTCCTTACACTGTTGGTGGGTTCCATTTTGTGATAGGGTGCTGTATGGCCTTCCATTGCTGCTGCCTCCACCGCCACCCTGCGCCATGTGCCTCTGTCGTCTGCTCACGCTGCTGACGGCTTCCGCTTTTTAACCTAGGCCTGTGCATGGCCTTCAATTGAAGCTGCTTCTGCTCCGCCACTCTGCCATTGGACTCTTGATAGTCGTCTCCCCACGCTGCTGCTGGGGGGACTTTTTAACATAGGCCTCTGTATGGCCTTCAATTTTAGCTGCTTACGCTCCGCCACTCTGCCATGGGCCCCTGTACCGCCTCCTCATGCTGCTGCCAGGCCCGTAATCTGCCATGGGCCCCCGTACCGACTCCTCATGCTGCTGCCAGGCCCGTAATCTGTCATGGGCCCCTGTACCGCCTCCTCATGCTGCTGCCAGGTCCAGAGTGTGTCATGGGTCCCTGTACGGCCTCCCATTGCTGCTGTCTCCATCGCCACACTCTGCCATGTGCCACTTTCAGGTCTCCTCACACTGCTGGTGGGTTCCATTTTTGTCATAGGGTGCTGTATGGCCTCCCATAGCTGCTGCCTCCACCGCCACACTGTGGCTCCACACTCTGGTTTTGGCCCCGTGACTGCCCAAATGAGTGAAGTGTGCGGTGAGATCGACGGCACTCATCTGCATGTCATACTGACTGACAGTATTATTTCTCTTCCCCAGCAGACTCCAAGGGCATTTAAATTAAAGGTACAGTGTTCTGCACTAATATAAAGGCTCTCTGAAGCCTAGAAACACCCTTTTTATAAGTTAAATTCGCAGCGAATATATTCGGCTCGAAGCAAATTTTTTCCGCGAATTCGGCGAATCAGCCGAACCGAATTTTTGAATAATTCGCTCATCTCTAGTTAAAAGCATCAAATCTAACCAACACATTTCGGAGGGAAGGGCCTCCTCCATGCTCAGGGCTTCAGCAGTGGATGTTAATAGACTCAAAATGAAAAGTAATAGGAGACCCATGTTAGGGCTTGAAAAAGGCCATCAAATCATAACGCCACTATGAACTGTCGGTTGGCTCTATCTTCTTCTACATCCAAAACATTGTTTTTGTTTCATTTTAAATGAAAGGAAAGGATTGGAATACCTGCAAGTCTATAACAATCCCCATTAAAGTAGACCTTGCAGTGAAATTGCAAAGGGCCAGTTCACTGTCCATCACACTGTTTGGGGGATGGACTTTGGTCAATAGGAATAAAAAATATCTTGGTATCAATGATCATTAGGAATAATGAATGCCCCTGTGTCAGTGGTAAGTAGCAGTAAATAATGACAGGGCATCAGTGATCAGAGAGTAATAAATGCCTTTGATAGATGGCCAGGAGGAGTTAAAAAATGCACCTGCATCAATAGTTAATTGGTGTAATAAATACCCCTCTGTGTTCGTGGTCAGTGGAAATGGTGTCCCTATGTCATTGTTGCCCATGGGTTAGTGAGCAGTAGAAATGGTGCCCTATGTGAGTGGTGCCCATAGGTCAGTGTTCAGTATAAATGGGGAGATTCACCATCTTTAGTTGTTTTGATGACCATTGGCGACCATTGTAACCAGAACTGAAAGTGATGTGATTTCCATACGTTTACAGCTGTCACAGGAGATAGGAAATCTTCCATTTGGGTCACCCCTGTTCTGAGGGGATTTCTGCTCGCTTTGAAGAGATTTCTTCTCACTTCCTGTCTTCAGAAAGCAAAGTGAAGGGAAATCCTCACAACTGAACCCTCGGTGGGTTTTCACCATGACATGCGTCGCCCTTCCATGTGCTCCTTGCTGGGAAGCAGGGGCGGACTGACCATTTGGAAACTCGGGCACTGCCCGAGGGCCTGGGGTCAGTAGGGGGCCCCATGAGATGCCCCTAGTACCTTTTTCATAGGCTTTTTTGAGTTTGGGCAAGGACACAGGGGCCCCATGATTCCTTATTGCCCGGGGGCCCCATGAGTTGTCAGTCCACCCCTGCTGGGAAGGCCAGTTATAGATGGGGCAGCGGCCATTTTTTGTACTGTTGAATTGTTGGTGAGGGGGCGCTCTGGAAACCTTAGCTGCCATTGTGCAACATGCTGGGTGTCCGGTGCGCTCCTGTACCTTTTAAGGAGGGGTGGGCTCCCTCAAGTCCATCTGCCCTTGGTCTATCCATTAAATACATGTGCCTCTACTATGGGGGCCCTCAAAATAGGAGAGTTAGGAACTGCAGAATACTGAGGTTAACGTGACAAGGCTCTGTAGCTTATGTATTTGCAAATGTATGCTAACTAAACCCCATTTTTTAACAGCCGGGAATTTTTCCTTTTTGTTGTTTGACATGCGTCGTCCTTCCATGTGCTCCTTGCTGTGAAGGCCAGTTATAGATTGAGGTAGCAGCCATTTTTTGTATTGTTGAATTGTTGGTCGAGGTGGCTCTCTGGACACCTTAACTGCCATTGTGCTACATGCTGGGAAGGCCAGTTATAGACTGGGGCAGTGGCCATTTTTTGTACTGTTGAATTGTTTGTCGAGGTGGTGCACTGGACACTTTAGCTGCCACTGTGCTACATGCTGGGAAGGCCAGTTATAGACTGGGGCAGTGGCCATTTTTTGTATTGTTGAATTGTTGGTCGAGGTGGCTCTCTGGACACCTTAGCTGCCACTGTGCTACATGCTGGGAAGGCCAGTTAGAGGCTGGGGCAGCGGCCATTTTTTGCATTGTTGAATTGTTGGTCGATGGTGGCGCACTGGACACCTTAGCTGCCATTGTGCTATTTGCTGTGAAGGCCAGTTATAGACTGGGGCAGCGGCCATTTTTTTGTACTGTTGAATTGTTGGTCGAGGTGGCTCTCTGGACACATTAGCAGCCACTGTGCTACATGCTGGGAAGGCCAGTTATAGACTGGAGCAGTGGCCATTTTTTGTATTGTTGGTCGAGGTGGCTCTCTGGACACT
Source organism: Staurois parvus (assembly GCF_062004578.1). Lineage (NCBI taxonomy): Eukaryota > Metazoa > Chordata > Amphibia > Anura > Ranidae > Staurois > Staurois parvus. The sequence goes on along the minus strand of NW_028319235.1, from coordinate 170,795 downwards.
TTAGCTGCCACTGTGCTACATGCTGTGAAGGCCAGTTATAGGCTGAGGCAGTGGCCATTTTTTGTATTGTTGAATTGTTGGTCGAGGTGGCTCTCTGGACACCTTAGCTGCCACTGTGCTACATGGTGGGAAGGCCAGTTATAGGCTGAGGCAGTGGCCATTTTTTGTATTGTTGAATTGTTGGTCGATGGTGGCTCTCTGGACACTTTAGCTGCCACTGTGCTACATGCTGGGAAGGCCAGTTATAGACTGGGGCAGCGGCCATTTTTTGTATTGTTGAATTGTTGGTCTAGGTGGCTCTCTGGACACTTTAGCTGCCACTGTGCTACATGCTGGGAAGGCCAGTTATAGACTGGAGCAGTGGCCATTTTTTGTACTGTTGAATTGTTGGTCGATGGTGGCTCTCTGGACACTTTAGCCACCATTGTGCTACATGCTGGGAAGGCCAGTTATAGACTGGGGCAGCGGCCATTTTTTGTATTGTTGTACTGAGCTTTTACCATTACCTGCTCGATCTAAAACTTAAAAGGAAGAGTTTGGCTTCAGATCCCCTTTCGCAGCTTTCAATACTCGGTTATACTTTGAACAGGAAATGAACAACACCGATAGTAATTAATGTTCAAAAATGCATCAAATCCCGTCCCGGCTCACTCAGGAGGGACAAGGATAGGTGAACGTTCGGAATTGTCAGTGTCATCGGTAATAGTATATTCTGGATTCGGAGATGTAGAAACAAATTAGATGCCTGTAATTATTTGTGTAAGTACAACGCAGGTGCGCATAAAGCAGGGTAATTAATCTCAAATTAACTGGGACCCGAGTAATTATTAATTGTGATATTAAGGGATTGGTCTTTTATGAATAACTTAACCGATATTAATGACGCCTGGGAGGTTTTTGAACATCTGTAAAACATTTACAGATCTACAGTGAAAGCTTTGTGTGTTGCGATGTGAATGACTAATGGATGCTGAATTAAAAGATCTGGAATTCCATTGGCCTCAGGCACTATCAGAGGAAGCCTGGTGTTTTCAAGGCCACATGTGGCCCTCTTGCTCCATCCCTCCTACCAAATAGTTTAAAGTGAACAAGGCACCCAACAAATCAATGGTTCGATCTAAGACCCGTCCCCTGAGGACCGTTTACCTTGGTGCCCAGATGGTCGTAGCTCTAGGACATCATTACTGCTGGTCCTGTATTGCACACAAACAGTGCTGTATTTAGGTATTGTGCTGCCCTAGGCAACACAAAAATCATCTGCCCCCATGGACACTGACCAACACCACCCTCAGAGAGCCTGACATTGACCAACAACACCACTACCCCCATCTCCAGGAATGAGAGTCAGGCTCTACATCGGCTGTCAAACAGCCTCTCTCGGATCCCACCTGGTTCCTATGGCGCACGTGTCCCTTTTTTCATCCCTTCTTCTAGGGGAAAGGTGCTGCCCCCCTGAAAAATGCCGCCCTAGGCAAGTGCCTTGTGGTAAATACGCCCCTGCACACAAGGATGGTGAGGCCCTGCCCACATTCTGGAGCATCAGGCAGCAGAGGAGAGGGCCAACTGCTGGGCTAGCAAGAAATACGTTACATTTTCTGACATATTACTTTTCCTCCCAAATGAGTGTATAACTCATGCAGTGCAGGGTTGGTGTTGGGGAGGACCCCTCTGCAATTTGATTGCAGCATGGATTTGGGCCTCCAGTTTACATTTCAGTATACATTTTGGACAGCCCCTCGTTCTACCCCCTGAGGGTGTTTTAACAGCAAGCACAATATTTGCTTTGTAATTACTTATTATTGCTTGCTATTCAATGTATTTGGAGCAGGTTTCTCATGTTTGGGGCACTGGCTTGGTCTCAGGTTCCTTGCATTTGGGCTATTGGCTCAATCCCATTTTTCTTCAATTTGGCATGCTGGGTCAGTCTATGGCTCCTTGCATTTGGGGCACTGGCTTGGTCACATATTCCTTGTGTTTGGGGCGCTGAGTCAGTCTCAGGTTCCTTGTATTTGGGGCATTTGCTCAATCTAAGGTTCCTTGTGTTTGAGGCACTCTCTTGGTCTCTATCAGTTGGGTTGCATCTGGGGCACTGGCTTGGTCTCAGGTTCCTTGTGTTTGGGGCACTGGCTTGGTCTCAGGTTCCTTGTGTTTGGGGCACTGGCTTGGTCCAAGGTTCCTTTTGTGTGGGGCACTGGCTTGGTCTCAGGTTCTTTGTGTCTGGAGCACTGGCTTGGTCCAAGGTTCCTTTTGTGTGAGGCACTGGCTTGGTCCAAGGTTCCTTGTGTTTGGGGCACTGGCTTGGTCCAAGGTTCCCTGTGTTGGGGCACTGGCTTGGTCTAAGGTTCCTTGTGTTTGGGGCACTGATTTGGTCCAAGGTATCTTTTGTGTGGGGCACTGGCTTGGTCCAAGGCTCCTTGTGTGTGGGGCACTGGCTTGGTCCAAGGCTCCTTGTGTTTGGGGCACTGGCTTGGTCCAAGGCTCCTTGTGTTTGGGGCACTGGCTTGGTCCAAGGCTCCTTGTGTTTGGGGAACTGACTTGGTCCATAATTTCTTGTGTTTTGGGCATTGGCTTGGTCTCATGTTCCTTGTGTGTGGGGCACTGGCTTGGTCCAAGGTTTCTTGTGTGTGGGGCACTGGCTTGGTCCATGGTTTCTTGTGTGTGGGGCACTGGCTTGGTCCATGGTTTCTTGTGTGTGGGGCACTGGCTTGTTCCATGGTTTCTTGTGTGTGGGGCACTGGCTTGTTCCATGGTTTCTTGTGTGTGGGGCACTGGCTTGGTCCATGGTTTCTTGTGTGTGGGGCACTGGCTTGATCCATGGTTTCTTGTGTGTGGGGCACTGGCTTGGTCCAAGGTTCCTTTTGTGTGGGGCACTGGCTTGGTCTCAGGTTCTTTGTGTCTGGAGCACTGGCTTGGTCCAAGGTTCCTTTTGTGTGAGGCACTGGCTTGGTCCAAGGTTCCTTGTGTTTGGGGCACTGGCTTGGTCCAAGGTTCCCTGTGTTGGGGCACTGGCTTGGTCTAAGGTTCCTTGTGTTTGGGGCACTGATTTGGTCCAAGGTATCTTTTGTGTGGGGCACTGGCTTGGTCCAAGGCTCCTTGTGTGTGGGGCACTGGCTTGGTCCAAGGCTCCTTGTGTTTGGGGCACTGGCTTGGTCCAAGGCTCCTTGTGTTTGGGGCACTGGCTTGGTCCAAGGCTCCTTGTGTTTGGGGAACTGACTTGGTCCATAATTTCTTGTGTTTTGGGCATTGGCTTGGTCTCATGTTCCTTGTGTGTGGGGCACTGGCTTGGTCCAAGGTTTCTTGTGTGTGGGGCACTGGCTTGGTCCATGGTTTCTTGTGTGTGGGGCACTGGCTTGGTCCATGGTTTCTTGTGTGTGGGGCACTGGCTTGTTCCATGGTTTCTTGTGTGTGGGGCACTGGCTTGTTCCATGGTTTCTTGTGTGTGGGGCACTGGCTTGGTCCATGGTTTCTTGTGTGTGGGGCACTGGCTTGATCCATGGTTTCTTGTGTGTGGGGCACTGGCTTGTTCCATGGTTTCTTGTGTGTGGGGCACTGGCTTGTTCCATGGTTTCTTGTGTGTGGGGCACTGGCTTGGTCCATGGTTTCTTGTGTGTGAGGCACTGGCTTGGTCCATTGTTTCTTGTGTTTTGGGCATTGGCTTGGTCTCAGGTTTCTTGTGTTTGGGGCACTGCCTTGGTCTCAGGTTCCATGTTTTTGAGAGTCGGTTTCAAGTGCACAGAACCTTGTGAAGCATGGTGGTGCAACATTTATGGGTCAAAAAGACATGGTCAAAACACCTGTGAAAAGCAATCGAACCACAAATCCCTTTTCAGAGGTAAAGAAAACTTGCAGCATGGCTAAACTGAGCATGACTCTTCCAGGAAGTATCTAAGCTTTGCCCAATCGGAATGTCCCGGCATTCAAGCCTAACATATCCACTGAAAGCTGTCTCCGGTATCTGCAGGTCCCACTAGCTACCTGTACTATATACCTGTTAGCAGTTTATGTTGTTGTTGTTAAAGTGACAGAATCACTTTAAAACAGTCAATGAAATTCGCTTCCATATCTCCTCCCTAATGGGATCACTTTAACATGATGGACATCACAACTGCGAAGGTCTCACTTTCACTGTAGATCTCAAATATCTCTTACTAAATACTAAATTAATCATTTGTAGGTTATTATGACTTTCTTTGCCCGATTTAGCCTAGCCTATAATTTTATGCAGATTAAGTCTATTAGAGATTCTATATTTGGACCCAGAAGATACAATTCTATTTTTGACCACACTTTACCAACGTCAAGAACAAGGCGCGCGTATTGTGTGCCTGAGCCGCGCTGAATACCACTATTACTGTAATTGCAGTATTAGGAATTATTGAAGTGTAGCGGGCTGATTTTAAAAACGAAAGAGAAGTGTGTTACCCGAAGCAACCAATCACATTCCAGCTGTCATTTTTGGTACTTCCGCTTTGACAGTAAAAAAAATGAACGCTGGACTTTAGGCAGCATGAGACATACAAATGAATTCCGTAATTCCGTATCCATTAATATATTATTCAATGATGGCTGTGAAGGCTTTCGGATGATCGCCAAAACTTTTGCCCGCTCAGCCCTCTGTTCGGTGGGACCCAAGGTCTGCAAGGGCTGGGACTGTGATAATAATGGGGGATGGTAACTACCCGGAAATTGACTGGAGTATTGGTACTGCAGGAACAGTTAAAGGGCAAACATTTTCTAAAATACTACAGGACAATTTTATGGTAGAGTTCATAGAAGCCCCAACTAGGAATGATGCTCTGCTGGACCTGGTCATATCAAACCATGCAGAGCATATTACGAGGGGTGTTAGTGGGGTACCCCAAGGTTCAGTGTTATTAGTGGGGTACCCCAAGGTTCAGTGTTATTAGTGGGGTACCCCAAGGTTCAGTGGAAATAGTGGTGTATCCCAAGGGTCAGTGTTAGTGGGGTACCCCAAGGTTCAGTGTTATTAGTGGGGTACCCCAAGGTTCAGTGTTATTAGTGGGGTACCCCAAGGTTCAGTGGAAATAGTGGTGTATCCCAAGGTTCAGTGTTAGTGGGGTCCCCCAAGTTTCAGTGTCAGTGGTGTACCCCAAGTTTCTGTGTGTGTTGGGACCCTTACTTTATAATCGATATAGGGTCGGGGATTATAAATCCCATCTCAGTCTTTGCAGATGACACCGAGCTGTGCCGGGGAATAACATCCTTACAGGATGTCTCCAACTTACAATGCCGACCTCAATGCTCTGTGTAATTGGGGGACTATGGGGCCAATGAGGGTTAATGTTGATAAATGTAAGGTTCTGCACTTGGGGGCTAAGAATATGAATGCATCATACATACTAGGGGGTACAACTGGGGGGGTCAATGGTGGGGAAGGATCTGGGGGGGTCAATGGTGGAGAAGGATCTGGGGGTTCTGGTAGATCACAAGCTTAATAATGGCAGCAATGCCAAGCTGCGGGTTCTGAAGAGAGCAAAATCCTCTCTTGTATTAGGAGAGGTATAGACTCCAGAGAGAGAGATATCACCCCCCCCCCCCCCCGGGTACAAATCATTAGTAAGACCTCATCTGGAATATGCAGTTCAGTTTTGGGCTCCAATTCACAAAAAAGAACATTGGGGAACTGGAGGAAGTACAGAGAAGGGCAACCAAACTGATACGAGGCATGGAGGAGATCAGCTATGAGGAGAGATTAGAGGAACTGAATGTATTCTCTACTGAGAAGAGGAGGTTAAGGGGGGATATGATCTCCATGTATAATACATAAGGGGGGATACGATCTCCATGTATAATACATAAGGGGGGATATGATCTCCATGTATAATACATAAGGGGGGGGGATATGACCTCCATGTATAATACATAAGGGGGGGATATGATCTCCATGTATAATACATAAGGGGGGATATGATCTCCATGTATAATACATAAGGGGGGATATGATCTCCATGTATAATACATAAGGGGGGGATATGATCTCCATGTATAATACATAAGGGGGGATATGATCTCCATGTATAATACATAAGGGGGGATATGATCTCCATGTATAATACATAAGGGGGATATGATCTCCATGTATAATACATAAGGGGGGATATGATCTCCATGTATAATACATAAGGGGGGATATGATCTCCATGTATAATACATAGGGGGGGGGGATATGATCTCCATGTATAATACATAAGGGGGATATGATCTCCATGTATAATACATAAGGGGGGGATATGATCTCCATGTATAATACATAAGGGGGGATATGATCTCCATGTATAATACATAAGGGGGATATGATCTCCATGTATAATACATAAGGGGGATATGATCTCCATGTATAATACATAAGGGGGGGGATATGATCTCCATGTATAATACATAAGGGGGGATATGATCTCCATGTATAATACATAAGGGGGGATATGATCTCCATGTATAATACATAAGGGGGGATATGACCTCCATGTATAATACATAAGGGGGGATATGATCACCATGTATAATACATAAGGGGGGATATGATCTCCATGTATAATACATAAGGGGGGATATGATCTCCATGTTTAATACATAAGGGGGGATATGATCACCATGTATAATACATAAGGGGGGGATATGATCTCCATGTATAATACATAAGGGGGATATGATCTCCATGTATAATACATAAGGGGGGGTATGATCTCCATGTATAATACATAAGGGGGATATGATCTCCATGTTTAATACATAAGGGGGGATATGATCTCCATGTGTAATACATATAAGGGGGGATATGATCTCCATGTATAATACATCAGTGGTTCATATAGTGAACTCGGTGTAGTCATTCCCCCTGAGGTCATCACAGAGGACAAGGGGGCGCTCTTTACATCTGGGGGAAAAGAAATGTCATCTCCAAACACGGAAAGGTTTCTTCACAGTAAGAGCGGTGAGAATGTGGAATAGACTCCCTCCAGAGTTGGTTGTGGCCAGCTCAGTAGATTCCTGTAGGAAAGTCCTGGATTCTTTCTTGGATACACAGAAACACTGATGTAAAGAGGCACTCTGCTGGGGACACCTGATGTAAGGGGACACTCTGATGGGGACACCTGATGTATGGGGGCACTCTGATGGGGATCCTGATGTAAGGGGGCACTCTGATGGGGATCCTGATGTAAGGGGGCACTCTGCTGGGAACACTGACGTAAGGGGCACTCTGCTGGGGATACTGATGTATGAGGCACTCTGCTGGGGATACTGATGTATGGGGGCACTCTGATGTGGACACCTGATGTAAGGGGGCACTCTGATGGGGACACCTGATGTAAGGGAGCACTCTGATGGGGACACCTGATGTAAGGGGGCACTCTGCTGAAGACACCTGTTGGAAGGGGGCACTGTGATAGGGAACCTGATGTAACGGGGGACTCTGATGAGAACTCCTCATGTAAAGAGGAACATCTGATATACGGGGGAACAGTTCTGTTTCATCATCCTAATCTAATGACAGCCTAGTACATAATAGTGTTGCCAAGGTCGTGAGACTTTGTGGCAGACTATCAGTGGCTCACACACAGTTCTGACATTATGTCCTCTGACTTTTTTTCACTGCACCCCCAGATCAGATCCGGCCCTTTCCTGGTGTAGAATCTACTCGCCAGGACAGAGTTCCAGTTTTTTCCTCCGAACAGATTTCCATCATCTTTTCATTTTCCACATTTGCATCCAACCTTTGTGTTTTTGGCTTCCCACTTCTTGAGTCCCTGTGGACATCTCCCCCCCCCCCCTCCCACCTTAAACTGTCTATGCCCTTCGGAAACACTTGATTTCTTCATGGACTCTTCGCCATAATCCTGTTGTAACAGAGCTAAAGTTTCACTCACGCTTTTCCAATTTTCATGCAAAATTTGTTGTTAATTTGCACCTTCAGATTCCTGTCACTTATTTTCCTCCAACAGCGCAACGCACAGACGTGTTATTTCTTCTACTACTCCGTAAAGACCGAGTCCAGTGGTCTGCGACCCAGGAGAGTGCAACATGTCGGAACACGCTGGACTGCCAACGGCTGTGTGACTGACCAATATAGGGCTACGCCGCGGACTTAAATTGTCACACCTCATTTATTATTATTATACAGGATTTATGGCGCCAACAGTGTGCTCAGCGCTGTACAATATAATGGGAGACAATACAGCAACAATACAGATCAATACAAGAGGGATAGGAGGGCCTGATCCTGGGAGCTTACAATCTAAGAGGGAGGGCCTGATCCTGGGAGCTTACAATCTAAGAGGGAGGGGCTGATCCTGGGAGCTTACAATCTAAGAGGGAGGGGCTGATCCTGGGAGCTTACAATCTAAGAGGGAGGGGCTGATCCTGGGAGCTTACAATCTAAGAGGGAGGGCCTGATCCTGGGAGCTTACAATCTAAGAGGGAGGGGCTGATCCTGGGAGCTTACAATCTAAGAGGGAGGGGCTGATCCTGGGAGCTTACAATCTAAGAGGTAGGGGCTGATCCTGGGAGCTTACAATCTAAGAGGGAGGGGCTGATCCTGGGAGCTTACAATCTAAGAGGGAGGGGCTGATCCTGGGAGCTTACAATCTAAGAGGGAGGGGCTGATCCTGGGAGCTTACAATCTAAGAGGGAGGGCCTGATCCTGGGAGCTTACAATCTAAGAGGGAGGGCCTGATCCTGGGAGCTTACAATCTAAGAGGGAGGGCCTGATCCTGGGAGCTTACAATCTAAGGGGGAGGGCCTGATCCTGGGAGTTTACAATCTAAGGGGGAGGGCCTGATCCTGGGAGCTTACAATCTTAGAGGGAGGGCCTGATCCTGGGAGCTTACAATCTAAGAGGGAGGGGCTGATCCTGGGAGTTTACAGTGTCTAAGAGGGAGGGCCTGATCCTGGGAGCTTACAATCTAAGAGGGAGGGGCTGATCCTGGGAGTTTACAATCTAGGAGGGAGGGGCTAGTGGCACAAAAGGTAGTAACTGTGGGGGATGGACTGGTTGGAAGAGTAGAAGATTCCATTATTGGCTGAGGGCAGGATAGGCTTCCCTGAAGAGATCGGTTTTCAGAGATCGCCTAAAAGTGAGTAGAGTAGGTGATAGTCTGATAAATTGGGGTAGAGAGTTCCAGAGGATGGGGGAAGCTCTGGAGAAGTCCTGGAAACGAGCATGGGAGGAGGAGACAAGGGAGCTAGAGAGCAGGAGCTGGTGGGAGGAGTGGAGAGGACTGTTTGGGTGATATTTGGAGACAAGATCGGTGATGTAATTTGGGGCGGAGTTATAAATGGCTTTATACGTTATTGTTAATGTGTTGAATTGTATATATGTTTCCTATGGTCCTCAGCTCCATCTACTGGCCATAATGCAGTATTTAACGGCTGCTCATAATTTAAAGCGGAGCTCCACCCAAAAAGGGAAGTTCTTCTTTAAGGACTGTTCCCCATTAAGGATTGGCACCTTTTGGGGGCGGATACCCGAATTTGACAGGTACCCGTTTCTGGTTCGATCGCCTAGGCAATCGGAAGTGGAAAGTTTCCTCCCCCCTCCTCCCTGTAGTCTTTTGGGACACATGACAGGTCCCAGAAGACTACGGGACCATTCATGAAGTGTGGCGCTACTCGCGCATGCGCAGTGTGAAGCCGCAAGCTGTCACAGCCAGGTGCCCACACTGAAGATGCCGGCCTCCTGGAATACAGGACGGCTGCGGGGGACACACCACGGGACCGAGGGACAGGTAAGTGGCTGTTTTTTAAAAGTCAGCAGCTACAGTTTTTGTAGCTGCTGACCAGGGGCGGACTGACAACTCATGGGGCCCCTGGGCAATAGGGGATCATGGGGCCCCTGTGTCCTTGGCCAAACTCAAAAAAGCCTATGAAAAAGGTACCAGGGGCATCTCATGGGGCCCCCTACTGACCCCGGGCCCTCTGGCAGTGCCTGAGTTCCCAAATCCTCAGTCCGCCCCTGCCGCTGACTTTTATTTTTTGGCAGGGTGAGTGGAACTCCGCTTTAAGAAGATTCATTCCATAGAAAAAGTAGCCTAAAGAACAAACCTTTTTGGCCAATGTGCACAGAAGGAACGTACGGCAGATTCACTGGGCGAACGGCTATGCAGATTCATTATAAATACACCCCATAGTGTCAGGAGGGAATACATGGAAAGGCGAAGGTGTACTTTGTCTTGGAAGAATATTATAGGACTACGAGATACAAGAGTCGGACTTTTATTTGGCGCATAAAACCAACTCCGAGAATATAATGAGAAAATATAAAGAATTTCTAATGAAAATGTCAAGAAAACAAATAACCTTACAATTTGGGATATTAAAGTTTTACAAACACAATCAGAGAAGTTTTGGGGTTTTTTTTTGTTTTTTTCTGGAAAGTTATGTTCTTGTCGTTCCATTTAAATGATAACATTCAGCTGAAACAAAAGTGACTCGCCTCAATTAGATTGCCGGGTAAGCGATGTCCTTATTATGGAGCATTTTATCTTAAAAGGCATAATGGAAATCCGTGCGGCTGCTGGGAGTAAATAACGGCATTAGAATTAGAGACCAGATTTAATATTAATACTGAAATGTAAAGGTGACATTTGCAATGTCCTGACGGTGAAACGGCTGCGTCTGTGTAATGCTGACATAGTCTAGGCGGCTTAAAGGGGCAGTCCGCTTAAATGTGATGGCTGTAGATGGAGCTGCTATGGTACTCGTCAGGGGCGGACTGACCATTCGAGCACTCGGGCACTGCCTGAGGGCCCGGGGTCCGTAGGGGGCCCCATGAAATGCCCCTGGTACCTTTTTCATAGGCTTTTTTAGGTGTGCTTTGAGTGTGGGCCCGGGGGCCCCATGAGTTGTCAGTCCACCCCTAGTACTCGCAGAGTACTTGTCAAGACATCCAATGATACTTGCAATATCCCTGCCAGGACTTCCAATAGTACTCTCAGAATCCCTGCCAGGACTTCCAATGGTACCTAAAAAAAATTAATGCCAGGACCTCAAATTTTACTATTAAAATAAATACCAGGATCTCCAATGGTACTTGAAAAATCAATGCCAGGACTTCCAATGGTACTCTCAGAATCCCTGCCAGGACTTCAAATGATACTATCAGAACAAATACCAGGAGTTCCAATGGAACTCTCAGAATCCTTGCCAGGATCTCCAATGGTACTTGCAAAATCAATGCCGGGACATACAATGGTACTCTCAGAATCCCTGCCAGGACTTCCAATGATACTTAAAAAAATCAATGCCAGGACTTCCAATGGTACTATCAGAATCAATACCAGGGCTTCCAATGAGACATAAAGAATCAATGCCAGGACTTCCAATGGTGCTATCAGAATAAATACCAGGATTTCCAATGCTAGTATCAGAATCCCTGCCAGGACTTCCGATGGTACTCTCAGAATCCCTGTCAGGATTTCCAATGGTACTTGCAGAATCAATACCAGGACTTCCAATGGTACTATCAGACTCAATACCAGGACTTCCAATGGTACTATCAGATTCAATACCAGGACTTCCAATGGTACATAAAGAATCAATGCCAGGACTTCCAATGGTACTATCAGAATAAATACCAGGAGTGCCAATGCTAGTATGAGAATCCCTGCCAGGACTTCCAATGGTACTATCAGAATAAATACCAGGAGTGCCAATGGTAGTATGAGAATCCCTGCCAGGACTTCCAATGGTACTCTCAGAATCCCTGCCAGGACTTCCAATGGTACTATCAGAATAAATACCAGGAGTGCCAATGCTAGTATGAGAATCCCTGCCAGGACTTCCAATGGTACTATCAGAATAAATACCAGGAGTGCCAATGCTAGTATGAGAATCCCTGCCAGGACTTCCAATGGTACTCTCAAAATCAATGCCAGGACTTCCAATGGTACTTGAAAAATCAATGCTGGGACTCGCAGAATCCCTTCCGGAGTTCCCTGAAACAATTCTGGGTGTGTCCTTTGATCAAAGGGGCATTTACCTCTTGGTGCAAGTGCCTCCCAGCCCTTTTTAGGGACCTCAGATGCCAGGAGGAGGGGAGAGGTTTCTGATCATGTGACCACTGTGATTGGCTGTCGTGAAAACCTACGTGTGAAAACATCAATTGCAATACACGTGTTACATATCTCGGCACACACCTGAGTGACAGCGATCATTCTCACACCAGACCTCCTCTGTAACACCAAACCGATGACCTATAGGGGGCTTTCGAAGCGTCGCCTATGGAGGATATAGGGGAATGAAGTCTGTCGCCATTTCACGGGCGCAACCAAATTTAGGGTTTGACATGTTGGGTATCTATTTACTCATCGCAACCCTGTCTTTTATCCCTTACCAAAAATGTGGGTATTTTTCTTTTTTGCGTTTGATTACCCATAAAATCCATTTTATTGTGTTTTTTTTCATTCTCTCGGGTGTCTTCTTTCAGAAAGTAGATCGTGTTTGGGGGTTTTGTGTGATCTTCAGACCTGAAATTATATTTTGAACTTGTGTGCCAAACAATAAATAAATAAATGCAAAAACGGCTCTGGCGGCAAAAAGGTTAAACTAATATTCTAAACGTTGAGCAACAAATGTAACGCCAATGACGCCCATCTAATATAATAAATAACGAAATAATGACATAAATAAATAAAATATTCTCTTGTGAATGGATGGAGGTCGTGACTCTTCTTTGTATACTATACCGAATATGACGGTAAACAGTCTCTTGTCATCCGCCATTCATTGTGAATCCTAATGTTTGATTGGAAGGACTCCCTCGGCAGTGATCTATTACATGGATTTTTATTAAATACATTTTATAATTTCACCAACTGATTTGCTAATTGAAGTGGTTTGTTAAGATCTATTTGTATCAATTAGACAGGAAAAACAAAAAGTCACGGAGAAAACCCGTCCTTGTCCTGTCCGTGACTTTATTTATTCGAAATATTATCATTTATCGCTCTTCATGTGAAAATAAACCTTCTGCTGTGTTATTGCCCGGCCTTTATCCGCAATTCATGAATCGGGATCTGAATCTCAGTTCCAATGTGCGCCCCCTCCTCAGTATGTGATAATGGAGGACCTATGGACCAGGAAAAATAGGGGGGGCTTAATTACGTGACCCCCCCCAGGCCAAGTCTGGATTTTCTGTCCTATATGTAGAAATCAGCATTTCTTTTGCTAGAAAATTACAGTGTGTGTGTATATATATATATATATACACAGAATCTCCCAGAAGTGATTCCCCCCCCCTCCCCCGGACTGTATACAAAGTATATATATATATAGTATCTCCCAGAAGTGAGTCCCCCCTCCCCCGGACTGTATACAATGTGTATATATATATATATATATCTCCCAGAAGTGAGCCCCCCCTCCCCCAGACTGTATACAATGTATATATATATATATATTATCTCCCAGAAGTGGGTCCCCCCTCCCCCGGACTGTATACAATGTGTATATATATATATATATATATATATATATATATATATACAGTATCTCCCAGAAGTGAGCCCCCCCTCCCCCTCCTCACATTTGTGTCAATATCTGATTCTCTCTTTCCATGTGACAACACTGAAGAAATGACACTTTGCTACAATGTGACGTAGTCAGTGTACAGTTTGTATAACATGGAAATTTGTTGTCCCCTCAAAATATCTCAACACTCCGCCATTAATGTCTAAACCGCCGGCAACAAAAGTGACTCCACCCCTAAGTGACAAGGTCCACATGGGGCCCAATGAGCCATTTTCCCTCCCCGGTGTCATGTGACTCGTTAGTGTTACAAGGTCTCAGGTGTGAATGGGGAGCGGGTGGGTTACGTTTATTGTTATAGCTTTCACTCTCTCATACTGGTCACTGGAAGTTCAACATGGCACCTCATGGCAAAGAACTCTCTGAGGATCTGAAAAATAGAATTGTTGCTCTACAAAAAGATGGCCGAGGCACCATGTGCACGTGCTCAGCGTCATATCCAGAGGTTGTCTTTGGGAAATAGACGTATGAGTGCTGCCAGCATTGCTGCAGAGGGTGTAGGGGTGGGGGGTCACGGAGACTGTGCCACAGGGCAGTATTCCAACATGATAACAACCCCAAACACACCTCCAAGACCACCACTGCCGTGCTAAAGAAGCTGAGGGTAAAGGTGATGGACTGGCCAAGCAAATCTCCAGACCTAAACCCTATTGAGCATCTGTGGGGCCTCCTCAAATGGAAGGTGGAGGAGCACAAGGTCTCTAACATCCACCAGCTCCGTGATGATGTCATGGAGGAGTGGAAGAGGACTCCAGTGGCAACCTGTGAAGCTCTAGTGACCTCCATGTCCAAGAGGGTGAAGGCAGTGCTGGAAAATAATGGCGGCCACACAAAATATTGACACTTTGGGCCCAATTTGGACCTTGTCACTTAGGGGTGGAGCCACTTTTGTTGCCAACGGTTTAGACATTAATGGCGGTGTGTTGAGTTATTTTGAGGGCACAGAAAATTTCCATGTTATACAATCTGTACACTGACTACGTCACATTGTAGCAAAGTGTCATTTCTTCAGTGTTGTCACATGAAAAGAGAGAATCAAATATTTACACAAATGTGAGGGGGAGGGGGGGCTCACTTCTGGGAGATACTGTGTGTATATATATATATATAGTGTATATACACTATATTGCCAAATGTATTATCCCCACCCTCCCAATCATGTGATTCAGGTGTTCCAATCCCCTCCATATCATGTGATTCAGGTGTTCCAATCCCCTCCCAGTCATGTGATTCAGGTGTTCCAATCCCCTCCCAATCATGTGATTCAGGTGTTCCAATCCTCTCGCAATCATGTGATTCAGGTGTTCCAATCCCATCCATGTCATGTGATTCAGGTGGTCCAATCCCCTCCATGGACACAGGTGTATACAATCAAGCACCTAGGCATGCAGACTTCTTCTACAAACATTGGTGAAAGAATGGGTCGCTCTCAGGAGCTCAGTGACTCCAAGCGTGGTCCCGTGATAGGTGGCCACCTGGGCAATAAGTCCATCCGTGACATTTCCTGGCTACTAAATATTCCACGCTCAACTGTTAGTGGGATTATAACAAGGTGGAAGCAACTGGGAACAACAGCCACTCAGCCACCAAGTGGTAGGCCACGTCACATGACAGGGCGGGGTCAGCGCATGCTGAAGCGCACAGTGCGCAGAAGTCACCAACTGTCTGCAGAGTCAATAGCTAAAGACCTCCAAACTTGGTGTGGCCTTCAGATGAGCCCAACAACAGTGTGTAGAGAGCTTCATGGAATGGGTTTCCATGGCCGAGCAGCTGCATCCAAGCCTTCCATCACCAAGTGCAATGCAAAGCGTCGGATGCCGTGGTGTAAAGCACGCCGTCACTGGACTCTAGAGCAGGGGAGATGTGTTCTCTGGAGTGACCAATCACACTTCTCTGTCTGGCAATCCGATGGATGTGTCTGGGTTTGGCGGTTGCCAGAAGAACGGTACTTGCCTGACTGTATTGTGCCAAGTGTAAAGTTTGGTGGAGGGGGATTATGGTGTGGGGTTGTTCCTCAGGGGTTGGGCTTGGCCCCCTAGTTCCAGTGAAGGGAACTCTTAAGGCGACATTTTAGACAATTTCATGCTCCCAACTTTGTGGGAGGAGTTTGGGGATGGCCCCTTCCTGTTCCAACATGACTGCCCACCAGTGCACAAAGCAAGGTCCATAAGGACATGGAGGAGCCAGTTTGGGGTGGAGGAACTTGACTGTCATGTGCGTGGAAAGGGCGGGGCCAACTCAACATTGAACCCTACGGACTAAGACTGGGGGGAGCATTAAAGGTCATGTGTGTGTGGAAAGGGCGGGGCCAACTCATTATTGAACCCTATGGACTAAGACTGGGAGGGCATTAAAGGTCATGTGTGTGGAAAGGGCGGAGCCAACTCAATATTGAACCCTACGGACTAAGACTGGGGGGCCATTAAAGGTCATGTGTGTGGAAAGGGAGGGGCCAACTCAATATTGAACCCTACGGACTAAGACTGGGGGGCCATTAAAGGTTATGTGTGTGGAAAGGGCGGGGCCAACTCAATATTGAACCCTACGGACTAAGACTGGGGGGCCATTAAAGGTCATGTGCGGGGAAAGGCCGGCGGCCCAATACTTTGTATATTTATATATCATAGATTGTTTTTTTTAAGCAGAGTCCCTAGAGAATTAAATGGAGGGTTTTGTTATTTTTTTTTCACAAAATATTTGCACATTGGTTTTCCATGCATACATTATTTGGGGAAAAACACACTTTAGAGCAGTGTTTCTCAACTCCAGTCCTCATGGACCCCCAACAGGTCATGTTTTCAGGATTTCCCTCAGATAAACAGCTGTGGTAATTACTAAGGCAGTGAAACTGATCAAATCACCTGTGCAAAATAATGGAAATCCTGAAAACATGACCTGTTGGGGGTCCATGAGGACTGGAGTTGAGAAACACTGCTATAGAATGTCACTAAACCCCCAACAGTGACATCAGTCTGTAGATGCAGTAAAGCGTGCTGGTTATACTCACTGTGGGACCTAAGGGGTTAACTAATCTTTTTTTTTTTTTTTTTTTTTTGCATAATTCTCCTTTAAGTGGGCGTGACAGGGGGTGTGTCCTATGTCTATAGTGAATGCGGGGTCCGGGGAGAGTGGATACAGTGAATGCGGGGTCCGGGGAGAGCGGATACAGTGAATGCGGGGTCCGGGGAGAGCGGATACAGTGAATGCGGGGTCCGGGGAGAGCGGATATAGTGAATGCGGGGTCCGGGGAGAGCGGATATAGTGAATGGGGGGTCCGGGGAGAGCGGGTATAGTGAATGCGGGGTCCGGGGAGAGCGGATATAGTGAATGCGGGGTCCAGGGAGAGCGGATATAGTGAATGCAGATTCCGGGGAGAGCGGATATAGTGAATGCGGGGTCCGGGGAGAGCGGATACAGTGAATGCAGGGTCCGGGGAGAGCGGATATAGCAAATGCGGGGTCCGGGGAGAACGGATATAGCGAATGCGGGGTCCGGGGAGAGCAGATATAGTGAATGCGGGGTCCGGGGAGACCATATACAGTGAATGCGGGGTCCGGGGAGAGCGGATATAGTGAATGCGGAGTCCGGGGAGAGCGGATATAGTGAATGCGGGGTCCGGGGAGAGCGGATATAGTGAATGCGGGGTCCGGGGAGAGCGGATATAGTGAATGCGGGGTCCGGGGAGAGAGGATATAGTGAATGCGGGGTCCGGGGAGAGCGGACATAGTGAATGCGGGGTCCGGGGAGAGCGGATATAGGGAATGCGCGGTCCGGGGAGAGAGGATATAGTGAATGCGGGGTCCGGAGAGAGGATATATAGTGAATGCGGGGTCCGGGGAGAGCGGATATAGTGAATGCGGGGTCCGGGGAAAGCGGATATAGTGAATGCGGGAACCGGGGAGAGCGGATACAGTGAATGCGGGGTCCGGGGAGAGCGGATATAGTGAATGCGGGGTCCGGGGAGAGCGGATATAGTGAATGGGGGGTCCGGGGAGAGCGGGTATAGTGAATGCGGGGTCCGGGGAGAGCGGATATAGTGAATGCGGGGTCCAGGGAGAGCGGATATAGTGAATGCAGATTCCGGGGAGAGCGGATATAGTGAATGCGGGGTCCGGGGAGAGCGGATACAGTGAATGCAGGGTCCGGGGAGAGCGGATATAGCAAATGCGGGGTCCGGGGAGAACGGATATAGCGAATGCGGGGTCCGGGGAGAGCAGATATAGTGAATGCGGGGTCCGGGGAGACCATATACAGTGAATGCGGGGTCCGGGGAGAGCGGATATAGTGAATGCGGAGTCCGGGGAGAGCGGATATAGTGAATGCGGGGTCCGGGGAGAGCGGATATAGTGAATGCGGGGTCCGGGGAGAGCGGATATAGTGAATGCGGGGTCCGGGGAGAGAGGATATAGTGAATGCGGGGTCCGGGGAGAGCGGACATAGTGAATGCGGGGTCCGGGGAGAGCGGATATAGGGAATGCGCGGTCCGGGGAGAGAGGATATAGTGAATGCGGGGTCCGGAGAGAGGATATATAGTGAATGCGGGGTCCGGGGAGAGCGGATATAGTGAATGCGGGGTCCGGGGAAAGCGGATATAGTGAATGCGGGAACCGGGGAGAGCGGATACAGTGAATGCGGGGTCCGGGGAGAGCGGATATAGTGAATGCGGGGTCCGGGGAGAGCGGATATAGTGAATGGGGGGTCCGGGGAGAGCGGGTATAGTGAATGCGGGGTCCGGGGAGAGCGGATATAGTGAATGCGGGGTCCAGGGAGAGCGGATATAGTGAATGCAGATTCCGGGGAGAGCGGATATAGTGAATGCGGGGTCCGGGGAGAGCGGATACAGTGAATGCAGGGTCCGGGGAGAGCGGATATAGCAAATGCGGGGTCCGGGGAGAACGGATATAGCGAATGCGGGGTCCGGGGAGAGCGGATATAGTGAATGCGGGGTCCGGGGAGACCATATACAGTGAATGCGGGGTCCGGGGAGAGCGGATATAGTGAATGCGGAGTCCGGGGAGAGCGGATATAGTGAATGCGGGGTCCGGGGAGAGCGGATATAGTGAATGCGGGGTCCGGGGAGAGCGGATATAGTGAATGCGGGGTCCGGGGAGAGAGGATATAGTGAATGCGGGGTCCGGGGAGAGCGGACATAGTGAATGCGGGGTCCGGGGAGAGCGGATATAGGGAATGCGCGGTCCGGGGAGAGAGGATATAGTGAATGCGGGGTCCGGAGAGAGGATATATAGTGAATGCGGGGTCCGGGGAGAGCGGATATAGTGAATGCGGGGTCCGGGGAAAGCGGATATAGTGAATGCGGGAACCGGGGAGAGCGGATATAGTGAATGCGGGGTCCGAGGAGAGTGGATATAGTGAATGCGGGGTCCGGGGAGAGCGGATATAGTGAATGCGGGGTCCGGGGAGAGCGGATATAGTGAATGCGGGGTCCGGG
This sequence comes from Staurois parvus, assembly GCF_062004578.1. NCBI lineage: Eukaryota > Metazoa > Chordata > Amphibia > Anura > Ranidae > Staurois > Staurois parvus. The sequence goes on along the minus strand of NW_028319235.1, from coordinate 151,804 downwards.
GAGAGCGGATATAGGGAATGCGGGGTCCGGGGAGAGAGGATATAGTGAATGTGGGGTCCGGGGAGAGCGGATATAGTGAATGCGGGGTCCGGGGAGAGCAGATACAGTGAATGCGGGGTCCGAGGAGAGCGGATATAGTGAATGCGGGGTCCGGGGAGAGCGGATATAGTGAATGCGGGGTCCGGGGAGAGCGGATATAGTAAATGCGGGGTCCGGGGAGAGCGGATATAGTGAATGCGGGGTCCGGGGAGAGCGGATATAGTGAATGCGGGGTCCGGGGAGAGCGGATATAGTGAATGCCGGGTCCGGGGAGAGCGGATACAGTGAATGCGGGGTCCGGGGAGACCATATACAGTGAATACGGGGTCCGGGGAGAGCGGATACAGGGAATGCGGGGTCCGGGGAGAGCGGATATAGTGAATGCGGGGTCCGAGGAGAGCGGATATAGTGAATGCGGGGTCCGAGGAGAGCGGATATAGTGAATGCGGGGTCCGGGGAGAGCGGATATAGTGAATGCGGGGTCCGGGGAGAGCGGATATAGTGAATGCGGGGTCCGGGGAGAACGGATATAGCGAATGCGGGGTCCGGGGAGAGCAGATATAGTGAATGCGGGGTCCGGGGAGACCATATACAGTGAATGCGGGGTCCGGGGAGAGCGGATATAGTGAATGCGGAGTCCGGGGAGAGCGGATATAGTGAATGCGGGGTCCGGGGAGAGCGGATATAGTGAATGCGGGGTCCGGGGAGAGCGGATATAGTGAATGCGGGGTCCGGGGAGAGAGGATATAGTGAATGCGGGGTCCGGGGAGAGCGGACATAGTGAATGCGGGGTCCGGGGAGAGCGGATATAGGGAATGCGCGGTCCGGGGAGAGAGGATATAGTGAATGCGGGGTCCGGGGAGAGCGGATATAGTGAATGCGGGGTCCGGGGAAAGCGGATATAGTGAATGCGGGAACCGGGGAGAGCGGATATAGTGAATGCGGGGTCCGAGGAGAGTGGATATAGTGAATGCGGGGTCCGGGGAGAGCGGATATAGTGAATGCGGGGTCCGGGGAGAGCGGATATAGTGAATGCGGGGTCCGGGGAGAGCGGATATAGGGAATGCGGGGTCCGGGGAGAGAGGATATAGTGAATGTGGGGTCCGGGGAGAGCGGATATAGTGAATGCGGGGTCCGGGGAGAGCGGATACAGTGAATGCGGGGTCCGAGGAGAGCGGATATAGTGAATGCGGGGTCCGGGGAGAGCGGATATAGTGAATGCGGGGTCCGGGGAGAGCGGATATAGTAAATGCGGGGTCCGGGGAGAGCGGATATAGTGAATGCGGGGTCCGGGGAGAGCGGATATAGTGAATGCGGGGTCCGGGGAGAGCGGATATAGTGAATGCCGGGTCCGGGGAGAGCGGATACAGTGAATGCGGGGTCCGGGGAGACCATATACAGTGAATACGGGGTCCGGGGAGAGCGGATACAGGGAATGCGGGGTCCGGGGAGAGCGGATATAGTGAATGCGGGGTCCGAGGAGAGCGGATATAGTGAATGCGGGGTCCGAGGAGAGCGGATATAGTGAATGCGGGGTCCGGGGAGAGCGGATATAGTGAATGCGGGGTCCGGGGAGAGCGGATATAGTGAATGCGGGGTCCGGGGAGAGCGGCTATAGTGAATGCGGGGTCCGGGGAGAGCGGATATAGTGAATGCGGGGTCCGGGGAGAGCGGACATAGTGAATGCGGGGTCCGGGGAGAGCGGACATAGTGAATGCGGGGTCCGGGGAGAGCGGACATAGTGAATGCGGGGTCCGGGGAGAGCGGATATAGTGAATGCGGGGTCCGGGGAGAGCGGACATAGTGAATGCGGGGTCCGGGGAGAGCGGACATAGTGAATGCGGGGTCCGGGGAGAGCGGACATAGTGAATGCGGGGTCCGGGGAGAGCGGACATAGTGAATGCGGGGTCCGGGGAGAGCGGATATAGTGAATGCGGGGTCCGGGGAGAGCGGATATAGTGAATGCGGGGTCCGGGGAGAGCGGATATAGTGAATGCGGGGTCCGGGGAGAGCGGATATAGTGAATGCGGGGTCCGGGGAGAGCGGATATAGTGAATGCGGGGTCCGGGGAGAGCGGATATAGTGAATGCCATAGATCCGTACGGCTAATTATTCCTCTACTTCATATTCTATAGACAAAGACGTAACTTTGTATGAAAACAAAAAAAAAAGACAACATAAATATTTCATCTGTTTCTGCGATGTGAACGTCGGGGGATTCGATGATTTACACAAATGAATATGTTCAAAAACGAATTAATCCCTCCTAATAGCATCCAATGGGGATGTGTCTCCAGGAAGGATCCTCACTGATGTCTGTTGATCGTCGCTCTGATTTTTGGCTTTTTGGTTTTCCTGGGTTTGGGGAGCAAAAATGAAGGTTTTTTTTGTTTCTTTGCGATGATTCCGTATTCATTCGTTTTCTACACGCTGGAGAGACGCATTTTGTTTCCTTAAAGGGAACGAGGATTTATGGCGATCATTGAGAGAAAAAAACAATTACCTGAAATTCATTTTAAACGTGAAAACACAAAACGTTACATTGTGTCCAATTGTTATAAATCAGGAGGGGCCATATGGGGGGGGGGGGGGCCATATGGGGGGGGGGGGAGAACTTGCAAACAAAATACCTCAAGAAGAGTTTTTCAGGCCGGATCGCCAGGGATTTGTATATGAATGAAGTCGCATGAAGACAAGATGGCCACCCAATGTCTGGCCTGGAAAACACACCAAGGTGCGATCCCCAACAATGGGGTGTGAACCCGAACAATGGGGTGTGATCCCGAACAATGGGGTGTGATCCCGAACAATGGGGTGTGATCCCGAACAATGGGGTGTATTCCCGAACAATGGGGTGTGAACCCGAACAATGGGGTGTGATCCCGAACAATGGGGTGTGATCCCGAACAATGGGGTGTGAACCCCAACAATGGGGTGTGATCCCCAACAATGGGGTGTGAACCCGAACAATGGGGTGTGAACCCGAACAATGGGGTGTGAACCCGAAGAATGGGGTGTGATCCCGAACAATGGGGTGTGAACCCGAACAATGGGGCGTCTCTTGTTTGCTCCCTTTTAGTTTGTTATATTTACTGAAGAAATGCAATGAAATATCTCAGTGATCCTGTCAAAAAATCCGGAGGCCGCATACAGAAGCTTTTGGGGCTAAAGACCCCCCCAATCCCCCCCCCAACCCCCATGGGCCAACTCTTCCTTGGGTCTGCAACCCACACAAATGCTATTTTTTACCCCCCGCTGTCGCCCCCCCACACACACACACACACCATCTCCTACCCACAACCCCTCACTCTCTCTCCCCCCTCCCCCCCACTCTCCACCCTCACTCCCCCCACCTCATCTCCTACCCACATCTTCTCGCTCTCTATCTCTCTCCACCCTCCCCTTCACTCTCTCCCCTCCCCCCACTCTCCACCCTCACTTTCTCTCTCTCCCCTCCCCCTCACGTTCTCTCTCTCCCCCATCCCCCTACTTTCCACCCTCACTCTCTCTCCACCCTCACTTCCCCCCCCCCACTCTCCCCCCCCCCACTCTCACCCTCACTTTCTCTCTCTCCCCTCCCTCTCTCCCTCCCCCTCATGCTCTCTCTCCCCCCTCCCCCCACATTCCACCCTCACTCTCTCCCCCCTCCCACTATCCACCCTCAATCACTCTCTCCCCCCTCCCCATGCTCTCCACCCTCATTCTTTCCCCTTCTCTCTCTCTCCCCCACCCCCCCCCCCCCCGCTCTCCACCCTCACTCTCTCCTCCCCTCACTCTCCACCCTCACTCTCTCTACCCCCCACTCTCCATCCTCACTCTCTCTCCCCCCCCACTCTCCATCCTCACTCTCTCTACCCCCCACTCTCCATCCTCACTCTCTCTACCCCCCACTCTCCATCCTCACTCTCTCTCCCCCCCCACTCTCCATCCTCACTCTCTCTACCCCCCACTCTCCATCCTCACTCTCTCTCCCCCCCCCACTCTCCATCCTCACTCTCTCTCCCCCCCCACTCTCCATCCTCACTCTCTCTCCCCCCCCACTCTCCATCCTCACTCTCTCTACCCCCCACTCTCCATCCTCACTCTCTCCCCCCCTCCATCCTCCCCCCCATCCTCATTCTCTCTCCCCCCCACTCTCCATCCTCACTCTTTCTCCCCCCCCACTCTCCATGCTCACTCCCTCTCTCCCACCCCACTCTCCGTCCTCACTCCCCCCCCACTCTCCATGCTCACTCCCTCTCTCCCTCCCACTCTCCATCCTCACTCTCCACCCCCCCACTCTCCATCCTCACTCTCCCTCTCCCTCCCACTCTCCATCCTCACTCTCCCTCTCCCTCCCACTCTCCATCCTCACTCTCCACCCCCCCACTCTCCATGCTCACTCCCTCTCTCCCTCCCACTCTCCATCCTCACTCTCCACCCCCCCACTCTCCATCCTCACTCTCCACCCCCCCACTCTCCATCCTCACTCTCCCTCTCCCCCCTCTCTCCATCCAAAAACTTGCATGCAGAAGCGCATCTGGACTGCATTTCTATGTTGTGAACCGGCCCTTAAAAAAAAAAAAACAACCACCAGCGCCATTCTTCGCCTTTTCTACGAAGCGACAGACTTTGTCATCTCGGTTGGCACTTTAAACATCTTTTACCGCAAACGCTCCGTGTTGATTCGTGGAATCGCTCGCTAAAACAGCAAAGAAAAAAAAAAAGAAATAACGTGTTGAGAAGTACATATCACGGGGCTTGTGATTTAAAATAGATTGGATAAATCATCCGAGTGTCTCTGACAGATGAAGGAGCGGCTCCCCGACGCCGCGATTTCTGCAAAGCGTTCAGCTCAGCCTTCATTCCTTTTTGCATACTAAAACTGTTGTGCCCCGGATCTGTCAGCCGGCTGACACATCTATTCTCTTTGCAGAAAAAAAAAAAATTCCCGAAGCGCATTAGCTGCGGGGTTTTACTTTAACATACGTTGTATTCCCGGGGGGGGGGGGGGGGGGGGGAGCGCCGGGGAAAGGCGAAGAGATCCGGAATAACCGTTTATTCGGCTCCATAGAGGAATATGGCCGACATTTATACACAATTTATGTTTGTTTGTTGAACTCAAAGTATTTATTTTTCATTTCCTTTCTTACTTTTGTTTAATAAAAGAAAAAAAAAGCCTTTGCTGCAATACTCACCTTCTATCCAGAGCTGTCCGCCGGCAGTACTTCTCTTTGGCCACTAGATGTCACCAGTGTTTTCGCCAGTCATTAAAACCGCTTCCTGTGAGCCCAGGCTGTCCTGGACCCGCCCCTAGGGTGAAGTCATCATTCAGCCCGGGCTTGCCAAAGCCAAAGATCAGCTGCAGATATTTAAGGGTAACTTGTTTCCTGTAGCTGATCTGTTACTTGTAGTCCCACAGACCAGCCAGCCGGGCACGCTGTTACTTGTAGTCCCACAGACCAGCCAGCCGGGCACGCTGTTACTTGTAGTCCCACAGACCAGCCAGCCGGGCACGCTGTTACTTGTAGTCCCACAGACCAGCCAGCCGGGCACGCTGTTACTTGTAGTCCCACAGATCAGCCAGCCAGGCACGCTGTTACTTGTAGTCCCACAGACCAGCCAGCCGGGCACGCTGTTACTTGTAGTCCCACAGACCAGCAGGTTGGCCAAGCTGTTACTTGTAGTCTCACAGAGCAGCCAGCCGGGCACGCTGTTACCTGTAGTCCCACAGACCGGCAGGTTGGCCAAGCTGTTACTTGTAGTCCCACAGACCGACAGGTTGGGCAAGCTGTTACTTGTAGTCCCACAGAGCAGCCAGCCAGGCAAGCTGTTACTTATAGTCCGACAGACCAGCAGGTTGGGCAAGCTGTTACTTGTAGTCCCACAGAGCAGCCAGCTGGGAAAGCTGTTACTTGGTAGTCCCACAGACCAGCAGGCAATCATCTCAATGATCCAATCAGACAGTGGTTTGCATTCATTAAGAAAGTGCAAAGTGTTCCCTGAATGGCTCCTGAGCCATGTGAGCGACCTCCCATATGCACACTTCAGCAGGGCAGCCACTCAGTATGGAGCCTGGAAGCTAGCAGTGATTGCTGTTGTACTGGTGTAATAGAGGTGTAGTAGCGGTGACTACTATAGTGATTTGCAGCTTCTGAACTTTTTAGCTGTCTGTAAGGAAGTAATTCTTCCCACTGACCCCCAATGTAAGGGACATTCTTCCCACTGACCCCAATGTAAGGGACATTCTTCCCACTGACCCCCAATGTAAGGGACATTCTTCCCACTGACCTCCAATGTAAGGGACATTCTTCCCACTGACCACCAATGTGAGGGACATTCTTCCCACTGACCCCCCAATGTAAGGGACATTCTTCCCACTGACCTCCAATGTAAGGGACATTCTTCCCACTGACCACCAATGTATGGGACATTCTTCCCACTGACCCCCAATGTAAGGGACATTCTTCCCACTGACCTCCAATGTAAGGGACATTCTTCCCACTGACCCCCAATGTAAGGGACTTTCTTCCCACTGACCCCCAACGTAAGGGACATTCTTCCCACTGACCACCAATGTAAGGGACATTCTTCTCACTGACCCCCAACGTAAGGGACATTCTTCCCACTGACCACCAACGTAAGGGACATTCTTCCCACTGACCCCCAATGTAAGGGACATTCTTCCCACTGACCACCAATGTAAGGGACATTCTTCCCACTGACCTCCAATGTAAGGGACATTCTTCCTACTGACCCCCATTGTAAGGGACATTCTTCCCACTGATCACCAATGTAAGGGACATTCTTCCCACTGACCCCCAATGTAAGGGACATTCTTCCTACTGACCCCCAACGTAAGGGACATTCTTCCTACTGACCCCCATTGTAAGGGACATTCTTCCCACTGATCACCAATGTAAGGGACATTCTTCCCACTGACCCCCAATGTAAGGGACATTCTTCCCACTGACCACCAATGTAAGGGACATTCTTCCCACTGACCACCAATGTAAGGGACATTCTTCCTACTGACCCCCAACGTAAGGGACATTCTTCCTACTGACCCCCATTGTAAGGGACATTCTTCCCACTGATCACCAATGTAAGGGACATTCTTCCCACTGACCCCCAATGTAAAGGACATTCTTCCCACTGACCCCCAATGTAAGGGACATTCTTCCTACTGACCCCCAACGTAAGGGACATTCTTCCTACTGACCCCCATTGTAAGGGACATTCTTCCCACTGATCACCAATGTAAGGGACATTCTTCCCACTGACCCCCAATGTAAGGGACATTCTTCCCACTGACCACCAATGTAAGGGACATTCTTCCCACTGACCACCAATGTAAGGGACATTCTTCCTACTGACCCCCAACGTAAGGGACATTCTTCCTACTGACCCCCATTGTAAGGGACATTCTTCCCACTGATCACCAATGTAAGGGACATTCTTCCCACTGACCCCCAATGTAAAGGACATTCTTCCCACTGACCCCCAATGTAAGGGACATTCTTCCCACTGACCACCAATGTAAGGGACATTCTTCCCACTGACCCCCAATGTAAGGGACATTCTTCCCACTGATCACCAATGTAAGGGACATTCTTCCCACTGATCACCAATGTAAGGGACATTCTTCCCACTGACCCCCAATGTAAGGGACATTCTTCCCACTGACCCCCCCAATGTAAGGGACATTCTTCCCACTGACCCCCCCAATGTAAGGGACATTCTTCCCACTGACCCCCCCAATGTAAGGGACATTCTTCCCACTGACCCCCAATGTAAGGAACATTCTTCCAACTGACCCCCAATGTAAGGGACATTCTTCCCCCTGACCCCCAATGTAAGGGACATTCTTCCCACTGATCACCAATGTAAGGGACATTCTTCCCACTGACCTCCAATGTAAGGGACATTCTTCCCACTGATCCCCAATGTAAGGGACATTCTTCCCACTGACCCCCAATGTAAGGGACATTCTTCCCACTGACCTCCAATGTAAGGGACATTCTTCCCACTGATCACCAATGTAAGGGACATTCTTCTCACTGACTCCCAACGTAAGGGACATTCTTCCCACTGACCCCCAACGTAAGGGACATTCTTCCCACTGACCCCCAACGTAAGGGACATTCTTCCCACTGACCCCCAACGTAAGGGACATTCTTCCCACTGACCCCCAATGTAAGGGACATTCTTCCCACTGACCTTCCAATGTAAGGGACATTCTTCCCACTGACCCCCAACGTAAGGGACATTCTTCCCACTGACCCCCAACGTAAGGGACATTCTTCCCACTGACCCCCAACGTAAGGGACATTCTTCCCACTGATCCCCAACGTAAGGGACATTCTTCCCACTGACCACCAACGTAAGGGACATTCTTCCCACTGACCTCCAATGTAAGGGACATTCTTCCCACTGACCACCAATGTAAGGGACATTCTTCCCACTGATCCTCCAATGTAAGGGAAATTCTTCCCACTGACCTCCAATGTAAGGGACATTCTTCCCACTGACCACCAATGTAAGGGACATTCTTCCCACTGACCACCAATGTAAGGGACATTCTTCCCACTGACCACCAATGTAAGGGACATTCTTTCCACTGACCACCAATGTAAGGGAAATTCTTCCCACTGACCCTCCAATGTAAGGGACATTCTTCCCACTGATCACCAATGTAAGGGACATTCTTCCCACTGATCACCAATGTAAGGGACATTCTTCCCACTGACCCCCAATGTAAGGGACATTCTTCCCGCTGACCACCAATGTAAGGGACATTCTTCCCGCTGACCCCCAATGTAAGGGACATTCTTCCCGCTGACCCCCAATGTAAGGGACATTCTTCCCGCTGACCCCCAATGTAAGGGACATTCTTCCCACTGATCACCAATGTAAGGGACATTCTCCCCACTGATCACCAATGTAAGGGACATTCTTCCCACTGACCACCAATGTAAGGGACATTCTTCCCACTGACCACCAATGTAAGGGACATTCTTCCCACTGACCACCAATGTAAGGGACATTCTTCCCACTGATCACCAATGTAAGGGACATTCTTCCCACTGACCACCAATGTAAGGGACATTCTTCCCACTGACCACCAATGTAAGGAGCATTCTTTGCGACTCCATACAGTTTTGAAGCCATCAGTTCCAAAAACATTTATCTTGGTCTCATCACTCCGGAGTAGTCGCAGTAGTCCCAGTAGTCGTCTTCTTTTTCAGCATGGTTCCTGGCAAATTCTAGGCGGCATTTTTGTGCATGTGCTTTAGGAGAGACTTCCTTCGTGGATGACACCCATGCATACCATTCCTCTGCAGTGTACGCCGTATTGTGTCATGGGAAACAATCGCCCCAATTTGGCTTTCTACTTCTCTAGCTAACTGCAGTGAACTTGCATGGCGATTTTCTTCAACCCTTCTCATCAGCAGACGCTCCTATTGAGGTATTCACTTCTGTGGACGGCTTGGACGTCTCTGTGAGATGGTTGCAGTTCCATCTTTGTTCCATTTTTGTATCACTTTTGCTCCAGTATTCTGACTGATAAGTAAAGCTTTGCTGATCTTCTTGTAGCCTTCACCTTTCCTGTGTAAAGAAATTATTTTCTTTCTCAGGCCATGTGACATTTCTCTTCCATGTGGTGCCATTGCTGACAGCATGAAATGGGCGGGGTTTTCTTTGTTAAGTAACGCCCCTTTTATAATCACCTGTCTGCTGTTTAATGAATTAGACTCACCTGGAGGTGAACTCTTGTTCATTAGGATTTTGTTGCCTAAAATGTAACTTTCATCGGGGTGTATTCATTTTTGCAACATGGTCTTGGATAAATTTGTTAGGAAAAATACTTTTTTGTGTGCAAATGAACAAATCTTGTGTGCCATCAATGTCCGGCATTTGTGGGAGGAGTTTGTAGTATCGTGTCCCATAGAAGATGTGGATTCTGGAAGGATAGGTTTTCTGACAGGTTTGTTGGTGGCCTTATGTATGCTGAGCACTGGATACTCGTGGTGTGAAGACACCAGAAGGACTCTGAATTTGGCGCGTAAAGCTCGGAGCGCGGAGTAATGCATCTGGGCCAAAGCCAGGCGAAGGCAGAATCCAGGACTAATGGTGCCGTTGTCAGCTGAGCGCAGAGAGGGACCTCCCAGCCCATATTCCAGGGGACAGGCGGCGGGGGAAGGGAACCAAGTGTGAGGCTCCACCAGATTGATCATCGGTGATACTTCACCGGGAGATCAATGTTGGGAAGATGTATCCAACCCAAGGTGCTTGCTGGGAGCAGAGACAGCCAGACCGGATGATTGATAAAAACTTCCAGAAAAACAATTTCCGGTACGAAGCCGAAATGTGATGATGAAATAAGTGAAATAAGTGAAATAAATTTTTAAGTAGCGCCTGAATTTTTTTTTTTGCAGTCTGGGACTTGTTGGGGAGATTTCACTTCACTTCTTGTCCTGAAGCTGCTACAAAAGGTCGTCGAACTTCCCCTCGAAGGGTTTTTTCACTTGGTGGCTGGGGGGAGGAAGGTAAAAACTGGTGGCTGAGCTGTGATTTTATCACCCCCTGGCCACCCACCGGAACGATAACATTCATTTATGTCAGGAGCAGCAGGTCAGGAGGAGGAGGACTGGGGGCGGTCCTGCATGCTGCCTGCCTTGGATCAGCATCAGGAGATGCTGCCCGCCCCCGCCATAGCAATGAATGGCACTGTGTCCTGCCTTCGAGTGGCATTGGTGACCCTAATGTGGTACTTTCCTGAAAAACTTCGATCCTTAACACCTTCCCGCCCGGCCTATAGCAGATCGATTGGGCGCCATATGGCGTCCTATCAAAACGATCCACGCAGCGGCGCAATCTGTCACCGGACACAGCCGATGACATATCACTACACCGTCCCGTTGCCAGCGTCATGTGACCACCGTGACCAATCACAGCAGATCACATGTCCATTGTATACAATGGATGGCTTCTTGTCATGCCATCCATTGTATACAATTATGTTGTTAGCAATGACTGGTCAAGGCAGTCACATGACACAGACAGGGCCAATCACAGCCCATCTGTATCATGTGATCAGCTTTGCCCAATCACAGCCCATCTGTATCATGTGATCAGCTTTGCCCAATCACAGCCCATCTGTATCATGTGATCAGCTTTGCTCAATCACAGCCCATCTGTATCATGTGATCAGCTTTGCCCAATCACAGCCCATCTGTATCATGTGATCAGCTTTGCCCAATCACAGCCCATCTGTATCATGTGATCAGCTTTGCCCAATCACAGCTAATCACAACGAAAGACTGAATGAATCCGTTTCATTCAGTAACAATGATTACAAATATCAATGAAATACATCGGTATCAGCAATCATAACGTGTTATAAAAAAAAATCCTGATCACTCGCCCAGAGTAGTTCAGTGTTACTATGGTAACGTTGTATTGCTCCAGTCGCAGTGCGCTGAAAAATAAAATCGTAAAAAATGGAATAAAAAAAAATAATAGAAACATTAAAAAAAAATACAAATGCAATTATTATTATTTTCACCAAAGAAATGTAGTAGAATGCATTTTGACATACATTTATGAAGAAATGTTATTTATTTGCAAAAGTGAAGAAAAGTGCGTTGTTGGTTTTTTTTTTTTTTTTTTTTAAGTTTCAGGTGTTTTTTGTTTGATTTAGCAAAAAATAAAAAACTCAGCGGTGATTAAATACCACCAAAAGAAAGCTCTGTGTGAAACAAATGATAAAACGTTCATATGGGTGCAGTGTTGCATGACCGCGCAATTGTTATTCAAAGTGTGACAGCGCTGAAAGCTGAACATTGGTCTGGGCAGGAAGGGGGTGACAATGCTTGGTGGGCATTAAGGGGGTAGAAGTGCCCTGTAGGCAAGAAGGGGGTGACAATGCTTGGTGGGCAGGAAGGGGGCGACAGTGCCTGGTGGGCATTAAGGGGGTAGAAGTGCCCTGTAGGCAAGAAGGGGGTGACAATGCTTGGTGGGCAGGAAAGGGGTAGAAGTACCCGGTAGGCAAGAAGGGGGTGACAATGCTTGGTGGGCAGGAAAGAGGTAGAAGTACCCGGTAGGCAAGAAGGGGGTGACAATGCCTGGTAGGCAGGAAGGGGGTGACAATGCTTGGTGGGCAGGAAAGGGGTAGAAGTACCCGGTAGGCAAGAAGGGGGTGACAATGCCTGGTGGGCAGGAAGGGGGTGACAATGCCCAGTGGGCAGGCAGGGGGTGACAATGCCTGGTGGGCAGGAAGGGGGTGACAACGCTTGGTGGGCAGGAAGGGGGTGACAACGCTTGGTGGGCAGGAAGGGGGTGACAACACTTGGTGGGTAGGAAGGGGGTGACAATGCCTGGTGCGCAGGAAGGGGGTGAAAACGCTTGGTGGGCAGGAAGGGGGTGACGATGCCCGGTGGGCAGGAAGGCGGTGACAGTGCCCGGTGGGCAGGAAGGGGGTGACAGTGCCCGGTGGGCAGGAAGGGGGTGACAGTGCCCGGTGGGCAGGAAGGGGGTGACGATGCCTGGTGGGCAGGAAGGCGGTGACAGTGCCCGGTGGGCAGGAAGGGGGTGACGATGCCTGGTGGGCAAAAATGGGGTGACGATGCCTGGTGGGCAGGAAGGGGGTGACAATGCCTGGTGGGCAGGAAGGCGGTGACAGTGCCCGGTGGGAAGGGGGTGACGATGCCTGGTGGGCAAAAATGGGGTGACGATGCCTGGTGGGCAAAAAGGAGGTGACAGTGCCCGGTGGGCAGGAAGGGGGTGACAGTGTTAACTATTATTGATAACAGTTATAACAAGTATTAATCATAACAAAAATAATACTTATAAATAATAATGATATTATTATGATGATGATGAATAATAATAATAAATACATATTATTTGTGTTATTTTTTATGCTTATTATTGTTGTTAATAATAATAATATTATTATTTTATCATGATTAGCAATAATGCTTAATAATATGATTTGTATACTACTAATATATATATGTGTATGTGTATTTTTTTATATATATATATTTATGTTTATATTTTGTTATATAGTAATAATAACAATTAATTTTATTTTTATTTTATTTTTATTATTACTTTTCTTATTGTTAATACTTGTCATTAATATTTTTGCTGTTAATAATAGTAATAGTAGTGGTAGTCAGATCAATATCATTTATAGTAATATTAAAATCCTAATATTGAGCATTATTGTTAATGATCATAAAATAATCTTTTAAATAAAAACAACAACAATAATAAGTATTTTTTTCATAAGTATTATAATTATTATTTTTGGTATTATTAATATTCTTGTTTTTGTTGTTAATAATATTTAGAGATGAGCGAAGAAATGAAAAATTCGATTCGGCTGATTCGGCGAATTCCAGTGTGAAATTCGATTCGATGCGAATTTCTCCGCTACGAAGATGACTTATTTAAAGGGTTTCTAGGCTTCAGAGAGCCTTTAAATTAGTGCAGAACACTGTACCTTTAATTTAAATGCCCTTGGAGATGAGGAAGGAGAAGGAGAAGGAGAAGGATGAGAAGAAGGAGAAGGAGAAGGATGAGAAGAAGGAGAAGGAGAAGGGTGAGAAGAAGGAGAAGGATGAGAAGAAGGAGAAGGATGAGAAGAAGGAGAAGGAGAAGGATGAGAAGAAGGAGAAGGAGAAGGATGAGAAGAAGGAGAAGGAGAAGGATGAGAAGAAGGAGAAGGATGAGAAGAAGGAGAAGGATGAGAAGAAGGAGAATGATGAGAAGAAGGAGAAGGATGATAAGAAGAAGGCTGAGAATAAGGAGAAGGATGAGAAGAAGGAGAAGGAGAAGGATGAGAAGAAGGAGAAGGATGAGAAGAAGGAGAAGGAGAAGGATGAGAAGAAAGAGAAGGATGAGAAGGAGAAGGATGAGAAGAAGAAGGATGAGAAGAAGAAGGATGAGAAGAAGGAAAAGGATGAGAAGAAGAAGGATGAGAAGAAGGAGAAGGATGAGAAGAAGGAGAATGATGAGAAGAAGGAGAAGGATGATAAGAAGGACAAGGAAGAGAAGAAGGAGAAGGAGAAGGATGAGAAGAAGGAGAAGGATGAGAAGAAGGAGAAGGATGAGAAGAAGGAGAAGGATGAGAAGAAGGAGAAGGATGAGAAGAAGGAGAAGGATGAGAAGAAGGAGAAGGAGAAGGATGAGAAGAAGGAGAAGGATGAGAAGAAGAAGGATGAGAAGAAGGATGAGAAGAAGGAGGAGAAGGATGAGAAGAAGAAGGATGAGAAGAAGGAGAAGGATGAGAAGAAGGAGAAGGAAGAGAAGAAGGAGAAGGAGAAGGATGAGAAGGAGAAGGATGAGAAGAAGGAGAAGGATGAGAAGAAGGAGAAGGAGAAGGATGAGAAGAAGGAGAAGGATGAGAAGAAGAAGGATGAGAAGAAGGATGAGAAGGATGAGAAGAAGGAGAAGGATGAGAAGAAGGAGAATGATGAGAAGAAGGAGAAGAAGGAGAAGGATGAGAAGAAGGAGAAGGATGAGAAGAAGGAGAAGGATGAGAAGAAGGAGAAGGATGAGAAGAAGGAGAAGGAGAAGGATGAGAAGAAAAAGGATGAGGAGAAGGAGAAGGATGAGAAGAAGGAGAAGGAGAAGGATGAGAAGAAGGAGAAGGATGAGAAGAAGGAGAAGGAGAAGGATGAGAAGAAGGAGAAGGAGAAGGATGAGAAGAAGGAGAAGGAGAAGGATGAGAAGAAGGAGAAGGATGAGAAGAAGGAGAAGGATGAGAAGGAGAAGGATGAGAAGGAGAAGGATGAGAAGAAGAAGGCTGAGAATAAGGAGAAGGATGAGAAGAAGGAGAAGGATGAGAAGAAGGAGAAGGATGAGAAGAAGGAGAAGGAGAAGGATGAGAAGAAAGAGAAGGATGAGAAGGAGAAGGATGAGAAGAAGAAGGATGAGAAGAAGAAGGATGAGAAGAAGGAAAAGGATGAGAAGAAGAAGGATGAGAAGAAGAAGAAGGATGAGAAGAAGGAGAATGATGAGAAGAAGGAGAAGGATGATAAGAAGGAGAAGGAAGAGAAGAAGGAGAAGGAGAAGGATGAGAAGAAGGAGAAGGATGAGAAGAAGGAGAAGGATGAGAAGAAGGAGAAGGATGAGAAGAAGGAGAAGGATGAGAAGAAGGAGAAGGAGAAGGATGAGAAGAAAAAGGATGAGGAGAAGGAGAAGGATGAGAAGAAGGAGAAGGAGAAGGATGAGAAGAAGGAGAAGGATGAGAAGAAGGAGAAGGATGAGAAGAAGGAGAAGGAGAAGGATGAGAAGAAGGAGAAGGAGAAGGATGAGAAGAAGGAGAAGGAGAAGGATGAGAAGAAGGAGAAGGATGAGAAGAAGGAGAAGGATGAGAAGGAGAAGGATGAGAAGGAGAAGGATGAGAAGAAGAAGGCTGAGAATAAGGAGAAGGATGAGAAGAAGGAGAAGGAGAAGGATGAGAAGAAGGAGAAGGATGAGAAGAAGGAGAAGGAGAAGGATGAGAAGAAAGAGAAGGATGAGAAGGAGAAGGATGAGAAGAAGAAGGATGAGAAGAAGAAGGATGAGAAGAAGGAAAAGGATGAGAAGAAGAAGGATGAGAAGAAGGAGAAGGATGAGAAGAAGGAGAATGATGAGAAGAAGGAGAAGGATGATAAGAAGGAGAAGGAAGAGAAGAAGGAGAAGGAGAAGGATGAGAAGAAGGAGAAGGATGAGAAGAAGGAGAAGGATGAGAAGAAGGAGAAGGATGAGAAGAAGGAGAAGGATGAGAAGAAGGAGAAGGAGAAGGATGAGAAGAAGGAGAAGGATGAGAAGAAGAAGGATGAGAAGAAGGATGAGAAGAAGGAGGAGAAGGATGAGAAGAAGAAGGATGAGAAGAAGGAGAAGGATGAGAAGAAGGAGAAGGAAGAGAAGAAGGAGAAGGAGAAGGATGAGAAGGAGAAGGATGAGAAGAAGGAGAAGGATGAGAAGAAGGAGAAGGATGAGAAGAAGGAGAAGGAGAAGGATGAGAAGAAGGAGAAGGATGAGAAGAAGAAGGATGAGAAGAAGGATGAGAAGGATGAGAAGAAGGAGAAGGATGAGAAGAAGGAGAATGATGAGAAGAAGGAGAAGAAGGAGAAGGATGAGAAGAAGGAGAAGGATGAGAAGAAGGAGAAGGATGAGAAGAAGGAGAAGGAGAAGGATGAGAAGAAAAAGGATGAGGAGAAGGAGAAGGATGAGAAGAAGGAGAAGGATGAGAAGGAGAAGGAGAAGGATGAGAAGAAGGAGAAGGAGAAGGATGAGAAGAAGGAGAAGGATGAGAAGAAGGAGAAGGATGAGAAGGAGAAGGAGAAGGATGAGAAGGAGAAGGATGAGAAGAAGGAGAAGGAGAAGGATGAGAAGAAGGAGAAGGAGAAGGATGAGAAGAAGGAGAAGGATGAGAAGAAGGATGAGCAGAAGGAGAAGGATGAGAAGAAGGAGAAGGATGAGAAGAAGGAGAAGGATGAGAAGAAGGATGAGAAGAAGGATGAGAAGAAGGAGAAGGATGAGAAGAAGGACAGTTCTGTGACAGTTTCTGTCTATTTCTGACAGTTCTGGGACATTCACTCCATACAGCGGTTTCAACCGCTGTATGGAGGGAATGTCATAGAACTGTCAGAAATAGACTATTAATGACAGTTCTGGGACTGTCCTTCCATGCAGCGGTTGAAACATTGTATGTATTTGTTTCCATAAATGGATCCATTTATGGAAACAAATACATACAATGTTTCAACCGCTGCATGGAAGGACAGTCCCAGAACTGTCATTAATAGTCTATTTCTGACAGTTCCATGACATTCCCTCCATACAGCGGTTAAAACAGCTGTATGCAGTGAATGTCCCAGAACTGTCATAAATAGTCTATTTCTGATAGATCTGGGACATTCACTCCATACAGCTGTTTTAACCGCTGTATGGAGGGAATGTCATGGAACTGTCAGAAATAGACTATTAATGACAGTTCTGCGACTGTCCTTCCATGCAGCGGTTGAAACATTGTATGTATTTGTTTCCATAAATGGATCCATTTATGGAAACAAATACATACAATGTTTCAACCGCTGCATGGAAGGACAGTCCCAGAACTGTCATTAATAGTCTATTTCTGACAGTTCCATGACATTCCCTCCATACAGCGGTTAAAACAGCTGTATGCAGTGAATGTCCCAGAACTGTCATAAATAGTCTATTTCTGATAGATCTGGGACATTCACTCCATACAGCTGTTTTAACCGCTGTATGGAGGGAATGTCATGGAACTGTCAGAAATAGACTATTAATGACAGTTCTGGGACTGTCCTTCCATGCAGCGGTTGAAACATTGTATGTATTTGTTTCCATAAATGGATCCATTTATGGAAACAAATACATACAATGTTTCAACCGCTGCATTGAAGGACAGTCCCAGAACTGTCATTAATAGTCTATTTCTGACAGTTCCATGACATTCCCTCCATACAGCGGTTAAAACAGCTGTATGCAGTGAATGTCCCAGAACTGTCATAAATAGTCTATTTCTGATAGATCTGGGACATTCACTCCATACAGCTGTTTTAACCGCTGTATGGAGGGAATGTCATGGAACTGTCAGAAATAGACTATTAATGACAGTTGTGGGACTGTCCTTCCATACAGCGGTTGAAACATTGTATGTATTTGTTTCCATAAATGGATCCATTTATGGAAACAAATACATACAATGTTTCAACCGCTGCATTGAAGGACAGTCCCAGAACTGTCATTAATAGTCTATTTCTGACAGTTCCATGACATTCCCTCCATACAGCGGTTAAAACAGCTGTATGCAGTGAATGTCCCAGAACTGTCATAAATAGTCTATTTCTGATAGATCTGGGACATTCACTGCATACAGCTGTTTTAACCGCTGTATGGAGGGAATGTCATGGAACTGTCAGAAATAGACTATTAATGACAGTTCTGGGACTGTCCTTCCATGCAGCGGTTGAAACATTGTATGTATTTGTTTCCATAAATGGATCCATTTATGGAAACAAATACATACAATGTTTCAACCGCTGCATTGAAGGACAGTCCCACAACTGTCATTAATAGTCTATTTCTGACAGTTCCATGACATTCCCTCCATACAGCGGTTAAAACAGCTGTATGCAGTGAATGTCCCAGAACTGTCATAAATAGTCTATTTCTGATAGATCTGGGACATTCACTCCATACAGCTGTTTTAACCGCTGTATGGAGGGAATGTCATGGAACTGTCAGAAATAGACTATTAATGACAGTTCTGGGACTGTCCTTCCATGCAGCGGTTGAAACATTGTATGTATTTGTTTCCATAAATGGATCCATTTATGGAAACAAATACATACAATGTTTCAACCGCTGCATTGAAGGACAGTCCCAGAACTGTCATTAATAGTCTATTTCTGACAGTTCCATGACATTCCCTCCATACAGCGGTTAAAACAGCTGTATGCAGTGAATGTCCCAGAACTGTCATAAATAGTCTATTTCTGATAGATCTGGGACATTCACTCCATACAGCTGTTTTAACCGCTGTATGGAGGGAATGTCATGGAACTGTCAGAAATAGACTATTAATGACAGTTGTGGGACTGTCCTTCCATACAGCGGTTGAAACATTGTATGTATTTGTTTCCATAAATGGATCCATTTATGGAAACAAATACATACAATGTTTCAACCGCTGCATGGAAGGACAGTCCCAGAACTGTCATTAATAGTCTATTTCTGACAGTTCCATGACATTCCCTCCATACAGCGGTTAAAACAGCTGTATGCAGTGAATGTCCCAGAACTGTCATAAATAGTCTATTTCTGATAGATCTGGGACATTCACTCCATACAGCTGTTTTAACCGCTGTATGGAGGGAATGTCATGGAACTGTCAGAAATAGACTATTAATGACAGTTCTGGGACTGTCCTTCCATGCAGCGGTTGAAACATTGTATGTATTTGTTTCCATAAATGGATCCATTTATGGAAACAAATACATACAATGTTTCAACCGCTGCATTGAAGGACAGTCCCAGAACTGTCATTAATAGTCTATTTCTGACAGTTCCATGACATTCCCTCCATACAGCGGTTAAAACAGCTGTATGCAGTGAATGTCCCAGAACTGTCATAAATAGTCTATTTCTGACAGTTCTGGGACATTCACTCCATACAGCGGTTTCCGGCAAAAAGTGTATGTGCAGAGTTCCTCTATTCTGCAGATACACTTAGAGGAGCTCTGCAGATACACTTAGAGGAGCTCTGCACATACACTTTTTTCCGGTTTGGAATTATTCTTATTTTCATCCTACTTCTTCTTCTTCTTCTTCATCCTCATCCTCATCCTCTTCTTCTTCTGAGGATGAGGATGAAGAAGAAGAAGAAGAAGAAGAAGAAGAAGTAGGATGAAAATAAGATTAATTCCAAGCCGGCAAAAAGTGTATGTGCAGAGCTCCTCTAAGTGTATCTGCAGAGCTCCTCTAAGTGTATCTGCAGAATAGAGGAACTCTGCACATACACTTTTTGCCGGCTTGGAATTATTCTTCTTTTCATCCTACTTCTTCTTCTTCTTCTTCTTCATCCTCATCCTCAGAAGAAGAGGATGAGGATGAGGATGAGGATGAGGAAGAAGAAGAAGAATGAAAAGAAGAATAATTCCAAGCCGGCAAAAAGTGTATGTGCAGAGTTCCTCTATTTCTGACAGTTCTCTCACAGCTTCTTCACATGTACAGCGGTTGAAATATCTGTATCCTAAATGGAAACTAATAGATACAAATTGTATCTATTAGTTTCCATTTAGGATACAGATGTTTCAACCGCTGTACATGTGAAGAAGCTGTGAGAGAACTGTCAGAAATAGAGGAACTCTGCACATACACTTTTTGCCGGCTTGGAATTATTCTTCTTTTCATCCTACTTCTTCTTCTTCTTCTTCTTCTTCTTCTTCTTCATCCTCATCCTCATCCTCTTCTTCTGAGGATGAAGAAGAAGAAGAAGTAGGATGAAAAGAAGAATAATTCCAAGCCGGCAAAAAGTGTATGTGCAGAGTTCCTCTATTTCTGACAGTTCTCTCACAACTTCTTCACATGTACAGTGGTTGAAACATCTGTATCCTAAATGTAAACTAATAGATACAATGTTTCAACCGCTAAACATGTGTTCCTTCTGTCAGAGAACTGTCAGAAATAGCGGAGCTCACTGCAGGGACACTTTTGCCGGCTGATCGGGAAATGTTCGATTCGCGCACCCGAAGTAGGCAAAATTTCGGTTTCGACACGAATCGAATATTTCCTGAAATTCGACTCGAATTCCGGTTCGCCTAGTTCGATTCGCTCATCTCTAATAATATTATTGTTTCATTTGTGCCTCTTATTCTTCTCCATGTTCTCAATGGCTTCCATTATGTACGATGTGCTGAGCAAACTGAGATGAATGCGCTGTAATCTCACATCTGTAAGTGAGAGCGTGGAGATGTGAAAATCGCCGGACGCACCCGGGACGCGACAGCTGGGCAAGCGAAGAGTTAACTTTAACAAAAGGTGTTGATGAACGGAGACGTCGCCTTCCAATAATCGCTCAGAAAATCACCGTTCCTGTAGGCTGTACTGTTAGGGTCGCGCCGGCGTCTAATTACTCTTTGAGTTCCGTGTTGGGCGCAACCATTTAAACGCAACACTAACTTAAAGAGAAAATAGGGGGAAAAAAAACGTTTCGGTGTCTGTGACCTAATTATATTTGACTGGAACTATAATTGACAGAGCGCACAATATTGAGGAACCCAAATTACAGACATTCATTACATCTGCTAATCAGATATCCGACGTTGTCTTCATTAAAGCTTTACATTAGCGGCACGGCGCGGGTTCAACGCGGGGAGGAGAAATACCAGCAAAGCTTGCAGCTAGGGACGCAAAAGTAGCATTCATCAACCGATGAGAAGGATCATCTCCGCTGGCTGCATCACTTACCTACATGGTAAGTGATGCAGCCAGCGGAGGTGATCCTTCCCATCCATCCATATTTCATGGTAGAAGGCAATGTTAGACCCGTCCCTTTCAGTCCTCCTGCACACGGGACGTTTTTACAGCGGCTGTTTTCGGTGTTTGACATTTTTTCTACCGCTAGTAAACCCCCCAGCATGTTATCCTCGGTGTCCATACACACACAGACTGGAATCAACGAAAACCCAAAACTAGCAGGCTTCTAGAGGAGTTTTTTTAACTGTTAAAATGCTCTAAGGTTGAAAAATGCGGCAAAACACCGCAAACCGGCGTTATTGGACTTTTTTCTACCAAAAAATTTTTTGAAAAACTCGGGTTTTTAACGTGACTTTACACAGCTAATGTTACCAGCGTTATCAATGCGCCCCGTGTTAACACTGAAAAACGCGGCAAAACAGTGCAAACCAGCGTTTTTGGATGTTTTTTCTAACCCAAAAAATTTGGGGGGGGGACAAAAAATGCAAACATAGAAAAACGCGGGAAAACGCCACTAAATGCTAATGCAAAAACGCTGAAAAAAGCTGAAAAACATGTTTTTAATGTGACTTTACACAGCTAACGTTGCCAGTGTGGGTGGAGCCTAAAAACGCTCTACTGCTGAATAATGCGGCAAAATTGTGCAAACCGGCATTTTTGGATGTTTTTTTATAAAAAAAATGTTTTTTGGCAAAAAAAACCCACTAAAGACGCAAACATGGGAAACCGCCACTAATCACGGCAAAAGGTCACTAAACCCTAATGCAAAAAAAGCTGAAAAACTCACATTTTTTATGTGTCTTTACACAGCAAATGTTATCAGCATTATCAAACCCCCCCCCCCCCCCCCCCAGAGTGCATGGAGCCTAAAAGCACTGAAAAACGTAGCAAAAGCCGCAAACCAGCATTTTTGGATGGTTTTTTTACTACACAAAACCCGCTAAAAACACAAAAAAAGGGGGAAAACACCACTAAGTGCTAATGCAAAAATGCTAAAAGTGCATGGAGCCTAAAAACGCTTTAATGCTGAAAAACTCGGCAAAATGCCGCAAACCGACGCTTTTGGATTTTTTTTGGCCAAAAGAACGCTAAAAATGTAGAAAAATGCAGCTAATCGCGGAAAAACGCCGCTCAACACTAATGCAAAAATGCTGCAAAACTAAAAAAAGCTGAAAAACTAATTTTTAATGTGACTTTACACAGCTAACGTTACCAGCGTTATCAAAAAGCCCCCCCATGTGGGTGGAGCCTAAAAATGCTCTAACGGTGAAAAACGCAGCAAAATGGAATTTTTAGACCAAAAAAAAATATTTTTTTGCCCAAAAAACCACTAAAAACGCAAACGTTATCGAAACGCCCTGCGTGCAGGAGGGCTCACTGGGAGGTAACGGGGCGGATCCATCCATAAACTATCGTTTTGGGTTTTTTCGTGGTAACTTTTTCATTCCGGTTTACGTTTATAAACTATTTTCTAATTTTCTTTAACTTCTTCAGAATGTTTTGCATTTTCTGAACGAATGCAAAGCCCTCTGTGATTGGATGAGGTGGAGAGGTGGGGCAGTGATGTCTGGTATATGCTGGGCTGAAGGAATACTCGCAAACCCCACCCATTAAAGTGTACTGTACACTTCTCCCTAATGAAGTGGCCACCAAAGTGTGACGAAACGCGTTGATGGTGTTTTAGCCTGTTTTTGTGATCAAGAAATACCGACCTTCTTGAAGAATCTACTTTTTATTGAACGGGCACCTCTGGTGACCACCCACGGGTTCCATTTCGAGGCCTTATCCTTTCTATCTGATGGCAACCTAGCATGGTGCAAGAATATCTGGAAAACCCTGACAAGAATCAAGTGGGACCACCCACACTCTGAATGGAGATTGTCATACTGTCCACATGTGCCAATATAGGTTGGTTGACCCCAGGACGGGTATCCATCCATGAATGGGAATATTTACTTACTACATGTATTGCCATACTCTTCCCCTACGTACCACCGAATACCAACCTTGGAAGGATCTCTCCTTGTCTTTGTTCATCTGGAGCACCACTGTCACTCTCTGGAGTCAGGCATGGAGGCCAGTAGCCTAAGTAGTAGAGAGGCTCTCACTGATCAGCTGGATAAGTACAGAAGCAGGCCGCCATGGCAGATGACACGGGTTCATCTGAGGTGCAAAGTCTAAATACTAACTGGTGTTCACCAGAGCTGCTGATGGTGGAGATGGGTCTTGCTGCATGTTAGTATCAGGTCATGGTCCTCAGGATCGCCCCACCAGGAGGTCCAGTAGCAGATATAGCAGGTAGGGTTCAAGCAGAAAAGTAGTCAGTAAACAAGCCAAAGGTCAGTAACAAGGGGTTGCAGGTTGGGATCAAACAGAAGCGTAGTCAAGGAACAAGCCAAAGGTTGGGAACAAGTGGTTGCAGGTTGGGATCAAGCAGAAGCGTAGTCAAGGAACAAGCCAAAGGTCGTGAACAAGTGGTTGCAGGTTGGGATCAAGCAGAAGAGAAGTCAAGGAACAAGCCAAAGGTTGGGAACAAGTGGTTGCAGGTTGGGATCAAGCAGAAGCATAGTCAAGGAACAAGCCAAAGGTCGTGAACAAGTGGTTGCAGGTTGGGATCAAGCAGAAGAGAAGTCAAGGAACAAGCCAAAGGTTGGGAACAAGTGGTTGCAGGTTGGGATCAAGCAGAAGCATAGTCAAGGAACAAGCCAAAGGTCGGGAACAAGTGGTTGCAGGTTGGGATCAAGCAGAAGCATAGTCAAGGAACAAGCCAAAGGTTGGGAACAAGTGGTTGCAGGTTGGGATCAAGCAGAAGCATAGTCAAGGAACAAGCCAAAGGTTGGGAACAAGTGGTTGCAGGTTGGGATCAAGCAGAAGCATAGTCAAGGAACAAGCCAAAGGTCGTGAACAAGTGGTTGCAGGTTGGGATCAAACAGAAGCATAGTCAAGGAACAAGCCAAAGGTCGTGAACAAGTGGTTGCAGGTTGGGATCAAGCAGAAGAGAAGTCAAGGAACAAGCCAAAGGTTGGGAACAAGTGGTTGCAGGTTGGGATCAAGCAGAAGCATAGTCAAGGAACAAGCCAAAGGTCGTGAACAAGTGGTTGCAGGTTGGGATCAAGCAGAAGAGAAGTCAAGGAACAAGCCAAAGGTTGGGAACAAGTGGTTGCAGGTTGGGATCAAGCAGAAGCATAGTCAAGGAACAAGCCAAAGGTCGGGAACAAGTGGTTGCAGGTTGGGATCAAGCAGAAGCATAGTCAAGGAACAAGCCAAAGGTTGGGAACAAGTGGTTGCAGGTTGGGATCAAGCAGAAGCATAGTCAAGGAACAAGCCAAAGGTTGGGAACAAGTGGTTGCAGGTTGGGATCAAGCAGAAGCATAGTCAAGGAACAAGCCAAAGGTCGGGAACAAGTGGTTGCAGGTTGGGATCAAGCAGAAGCATAGTCAAGGAACAAGCCAAAGGTTGGGAACAAGTGGTTGCAGGTTGGGATCAAGCAGAAGCATAGTCAAGGAACAAGCCAAAGGTTGGGAACAAATGGTTGCAGGTTGGGATCAAGCAGAAGAGAAGTCAAGGAACAAGCCAAAGGTCGGGAACAAATGGTAGCAAAGGAGGGCAACAGGAGAGGAAAAAGCGGGATATTGGCTGGGGAGAGCACAATACTCTGGCAAACAGGAAGTGCAAAGGCATGGCTTAAATGGGCAGTTTGTGGGAGGAGCAAAGGGTTCAAGGTTCACCAGAAATAATGTACAAGGCAAGATTGTCTAAGGGACAAGATTGTGTGCAAGTGCACCCGATTGCACATGGTCACCTGTGAAATGGCCACGAATCAATCTTCTGCGCACCAGAATACGTCTTTCCCGACACCCGGGTTCCCACACTGACTCAACTTCTGGGTTGGACCATCTTGGGTTTGGATTGAACCCAAGCTCATTGCTACTTAATATAAATGTTCTTGTTGTTGGGTTTGACGCTTTATAAAAGCTTTTATGGCAAAAGCAGCATCGTGCAGGATTCCACCGCAGCCAATCAGGTAGGGATCAAGCAGAAGCGAAGTCAAGGAACAAGCCAAAGGTCGGTAACAAGTGGTAGCAAAGATATGGACGGCAACAGGAGTGGAAAAAGTGAGATATTGGCTGGAGAGAGCACAATAATCTGGCAAACAGGAAGTGCAAAGGCGTGGCTTAAATAGGAAGTTCATGGGAGGAACAAAGGGTTCAAGGTTCAGCAGAAATAATGTACAAGGCATAATTGTCTAAGGGACAAGATTGTTTGCATGCGCATCTGTGAAATGGCCACAAATCAACCTTCTGCGCACCAGAATACGTCTTTCCCGACACCCGGGTTCCCACACTGACCCAACTTCTGGGTTGGACCATCTTGGGTTTGGATTGAACCCAAGCTCATCGCTGCTTAATATAAACGTTCTTGTTGTTGGGTTTGACTCTTTATAGAAGCTTTCATGGCACAAGCAGCACCGTTCAGGATTCCACCGCAGCCAATCGTTTTTTGGCTCCTAGTGAGGCCGTCTTATTTCGTCCCTCAGAATACATTTGCTGCAATTTAATACATTACATAAAGAAGCTGATTAAATCTCACTTTGGAGAGAAGGAAAGCCTTTAAAAATAGAAGCTACGAGGAGCGGCTGGTGAAGTCGGTGCGCGGTATCTGCCGCGTCTTGATACTTTAATCTTTCGCCCCGAACGGCTTTCAAACTAATGACTGAGGGCCAAATATCAAGCTGAGGATTCCAAAAGAGATTAGCATATAATGGTACAATTTATAGATTTACTGTCTGCTTTCATTCCGCGACTTAATCAAGTGCAAATCAACTGATTCGGTGTCTCGGGAACTTTGTGTTTCACGGTTTCAAGTGAAATTGAAAGTCAAAATATGACACACAAACAAATTGCTGTGGATGAGGAAAGCCGATTTTAGGTTCAAGAGGACAAAAGGACGCCGACAGCCGAAAACCGATAACACGCTCGCTGCTTGTACTTCATTTTCTCACAACATCTAATTGTTTTCTTTCTTTTTTTTCGTTTCTTTACTCTGAACTTTTCTTCTCATTTTTTTTTAATGTGTTAAAATGGGTGTCAACCAATGGAGACCTTGGACGGTAGTGTACATTTTTGTTTTTTAAAAATCTTACAAACAAACAACATAATATAAAAAAAAACATATTTACATATATACAGTGTGACGGGAGTCACTTTGGGTGGGGGGCCCATGGAACACAGCCCCCTTTGGAGAGGTGGGGAGACCCCTGTCTCAGCTTCCCATGTTAGGTGGGTCATCATAATGTTATGGCTGATCTGTGGGAGTTACTTTGGGTGGGGGGGCCCATGGAACACAGCTCACTTTGGAGAGGTGGGGAGACCCCTGTCTCAGCTCCCCATATCCCTCTTATGTGTAAGTCACCCTGTGCCTGTTAGGAGTACAGGGTGATCTGTCCTAATATTGGAGTGGGGGGTTGTGGATTGTTTGGTGTCGTGTGGCTGCATCCCATTGTTCTATTGTGTGTCTTACTTGGGAGCAAACTATTATGGGATGTATGTGTTTATGTGTATTGGCTTGGTGGGGGGTGTCTCCAGCAGCCCTCCCTCCTGATGGGACTGTCTGCTGGTGTGTCTCTTGTTACTAAAGGTAGATTGCCCCGCCCTGTGTCATTATGCAGGGAGGGGGGATTGCCCCGCCCTGTGTCATTATGCAGGGAGGGGGGATTGCCCCACCCTGTGTCATTATGCAGGGAGGGGGGGTTGTTCCCTTGAATGTATATATCTTGTATCTGTGTTAAAATACAGTAGTCTATTTCCTGGTTTGCTTCAAGAGTGGTGTCGTCTAGTCTTGTATGGTCAGCGGTGGTGTCTGTGGTCGGTGTTTGGACGGGGAAGTGGTAGTCTAACGGAAATACCCATGTGCAGTCCGGGGTCGGTTCCGTTACATACAGAATAAATAAAATAAATATATATAATCAACAAAAATATATAATACAACACGGAACCCCACTGACAGCTGAAACAGAAAGGAATGTTTTCACTATATAATGACCTAATAATATAACTCATGCCGGATTTTGGTAGCTATGCGGTAAGATGCCGCTTAGTGATCTGTCCCTTCTGTTCGAAGATCGCGGTCGAACTTTCGTTAGGTTAGAATGTTCGGCCGCGAACCGAACAAGGGGGGCCCATCACTAATTGTGGATACACATTCATTTTTGTGGACATTTGTTTGTGAATGAATTTTTTTTTTGTGGAGATTTATTATTTTTGATGATTCTTTTTTTAGCGCTGTGCTGTTTGTATTACGATGTTTGAGGTTTTGTGTCACCTGTGCTAGCGGCTTTTATTACAGAGTTTAATCCAAGTGCAGAATTATATCGAGTTTTGACTTTGCTTGTAATCGCACCGGAAGAAGTAATAGTAGAGGTCCAGTTTACGTCTAGTCAGGGACGGACTGACCATTTGGAAACTCGGGCACTGCCTGAGGGCCCGGGGTCAGTAGGGGGCCCCATGAGTTGTCAGTCCGCCCCTGCATCTAGTCCATTCATATTGTTCAATCAAGACCCAATAAAGGGGGTATTTATGTACCTCCGAAACGCGTTGGACTCCTAGCAGCGGTGTGGAGCTTCAGTTTCCATTTTCGGGATCTTAATCAACACAAGGGGGTGAAGCCGACCTTTTAGTATCATAACCAAGACACCGGAGCTGTGATTTTAAGATTCTGATTGGACGGGGTAGGTGGAGATACTGGAACTGTGATTTGAAGATTCTGATTGAACGGGGTAGGTGGAGACACTGGAACTGTGATTTGAAGATTCTGATTGAACGGGGTAAGAGAAGACACCGGAGCTGTGGTTTGAAGATTCTGATTGGACGGGTAAGAGAAGACACCGGAGCTGTGGTTTGAAGATTCTGATTGAACGGGGTAAGAGAAGACACCGGAGCTGTGGTTTGAAGATTCTGATTGGACGGGTAAGAGAAGACACCGGAGCTGTGGTTTGAAGATTCTGATTGGACTGGGTAGGTGGAGACACCAGAGCTGTAATTTGAAGATTCTGATTGGACTGGGTAAGAGAAGACACCGGAGCTGTGGTTTGAAGATTCTTATTGGATGGGTAAGAGAAGACACCAGAGCTGTGGTTTGAAGACCCTGATTGGACGGGGTAAGAGAAGACACCAGCTGTGATTTGAAGATTCTGATTGAACGGGGTAAGAGAAGACCAGAGTTGTGGTTTGAAGATTCTGATTGGACTGGGTAAGAGAATATACCGGAGCTGTGGTTTGAAGATTCTGTTTGGACGGGGTAAGTGGAGACATTGGAGCTGTGGTTTGAAGATTCTGATTGGACGGGGTAAGTGGAGACATTGGAGCTGTGGTTTGAAGATTCTGATTGGACGGGGTAAGTGGAGACATTGGAGCTGTGGTTTGAAGATTCTGTTTGGACGGGGTAAGTGGAGACACTGGAGCTGTGGTTTGAAGATTCTGATTGGACGGGGTAAGTGGAGACATTGGAGCTGTGGTTTGAAGATTCTGATTGGACGGGGTAAGTGGAGACACTGGAGCTGTGGTTTGAAGATTCTGATTGGACGGGGTAAGTGGAGACACTGGAGCTGTGGGTCACAAACAAGCTCCTATACAACAGAAACAAATAAAGATCTAAGCCCAGTTGAACCCTTAGCTGGTATATACAGTATATAGGGGTATACAGTCAGGCTGTTGATCCAGATTGGATCAAAGCGGTGTGGAGCTTCAGTTTCCATTTTCGGGATGTTATTCAGCACAAGGGGGTGAAGCCGACCTTTTAGTATCAGAACCAAAAGCTGGATGGATCCCTTTAAGTGGGATACAAGGAGGTGTTGGATGGCTCCCATGACTAGTCCTTCATCTGCTGAATTGCAGTACAGAAAAAAAGAGCACATAGCTGTAAATGGAAAAGCGTTCGTTTCCAATCCAGCAGATTTCAGAGCACACATCGTCTACATGTGTCACTGTTTCTGACATGTTTCTCGGCACTAACAGATGGATATGTTTGCTGTTCGAGCATTTTCAGCGTGTTTCCCCCATCACAGGGTTTACGAGAGGGAGGAGATGTGCTGTAGAGAGATGGGTCTGTTTGTTTTTCTTTATTATCCGACGTGTTCGGTGGGAATTTCCATAACTGCCAAGTATACGATGTTGCCAAGTAGCAGAGCATAGCCATGTGTAAATAGTAAGCAGACTGGTTTATTTACCAAGCACCTGTTAATGCCCAAACCCCGAGGCCTGCAACATGTCAACGTCATCGTGCTGCTGTACTGCTGAATATGGGAATCTGTCTCCCACCGAAAGCTAGACATTTCTTTACAGTTTATTCTGGGTCTCCAGAAATTCAGATTCTGATTGGATGGGGTGAGAAGACATCGGAGCTGTGATTTGAAGATTCTGATTGGATGGGTTAAGAGAAGACAACGGAGCTGTGATTTGAAGATTCTGATTGGACGGGATAAGTGGAGACACCAGAGCTGTGGTTTGAAGATTCTGATTGAACGGGGTAAGAGAAGATCTGAGCTGTGATTTAAAGATTCTGATTGGATGGGGTAAGAGAAGACCAGAGTTGTGGTTTGAAAGTTCTGATTGAACGGGTAAGAGAAGACACCGCACCAGAACTGTGATTTGAAGATTCTCATTGGACTTGGTAAGAGGAGACATTGGAGCTGTGGTTTGAAGATTCTGATTGGACGGGGTAAGAGGAAACACTGGAGCTGTGATTTGAAGATTCTGATTGGACGGGGTAAGTGGAGACATTGGAGCTGTGATTTGAAGATTCTGATTGGATGGGGTAAGAGAAAACACCGGAGCTGTGATTTGAAGATTCTGATTGGACTGGGTAAGAGAAGACCGGAGCTGTGATTTGAAGATTCTGATTGGACGGAGTAAGAGGAAACACTGGAGCTGTGGTTTGAAGATTCTGATTGGACAGAGTAAGAGGAAACACTGGAGCTGTGGTTTGAAGATTCTGATTGGATGGGGTAAGTGGAGACATTGGAGCTGTTGTTTGAAGATTCTGATTGGACGGGGTAAGTGGAGACATTGGAGCTGTGGATCAAAAAAAAAAGCTCCTATACAACAGAAACAAATAAAGATTGAAGCCCAGTTGAACCTTTAGACAAACAAACGAAACCAGCGCTGAAATCTTCATGCAGACTATAGGAAATTAAGAATGCCAAACGGAGAGGTGCTGCCCTTCAAAGATCGGGAAATCTGGACACTGGTGAACAAAAGCAGACAAGGGCGCACTCTCATCGCGCATTACCGTGGTAACCCACGTATTTATTGAATAAACAAATGGATGTATACGGACAAACCAACGGAAATAAAAGCAGAATGTCGTCCGCAATGACAGTCAATGCAGTGCTGTGCCCTTAATAGGGTATACTGACGCGTTTCGGGAGATGAACCCCCTTCCTCAGAGCTAAATGTATGCCTGCTGGTCCCAAGCCTATATAGTAAGTCCAGCTGAACCTTTACCTGGTATATAGGGGTATACGGTCAGGCTTACCCGGTATATAGGGGTATACGGTCAGGCTTACCCGGTACATAGGGGTATACGGTCAGGCTTACCCGGTATATAGGGGTATACGGTCAGGCTTACCCGGTATATAGGGGTATACGGTCAGGCTTACCAGGTATATAGGGGTATACGGTCAGGCTTACCCGGTATATAGGGGGTATACGGTCAGGCTTACCAGGTATATAGGGGTATACGGTCAGGCTTACCAGGTATATAGGGGTATACGGTCAGGCTTACCCGGTATATAGGGGTATACGGTCAGGCTTACCCGGTACATAGGGGTATACGGTCAGGCTTACCCGGTATATAGGGGTATACGGTCAGGCTTACCAGGTATATAGGGGTATACGGTCAGGCTTACCCGGTATATAGGGGGTATACGGTCAGGCTTACCAGGTATATAGGGGTATACGGTCAGGCTTACCCGGTATATAGGGGTATACGGTCAGGCTTACCCGGTATATAGGGGTATACGGTCAGGCTTACCCGGTATATAGGGGGTATACGGTCAGGCTTACCCGGTATATAGGGGTATACGGTCAGGCTTACCCGGTATATAGGGGTATACGGTCAGGCTTACCCGGTATATAGGGGTATACGGTCAGGCTTACCCGGTATATAGGGGTATACGGTCAGGCTTACCCGGTATATAGGGGTATACGGTCAGGCTTACCCGGTATATAGGGGGTATACGGTCAGGCTTACCCGGTATATAGGGGTATACGGTCAGGCTTACCCGGTATATAGGGGTATACGGTCAGGCTTACCCGGTATATAGGGGTATACGGTCAGGCTTACCCGGTATATAGGGGTATACGGTCAGGCTTACCCGGTACATAGGGGGTATACGGTCAGGCTTACCCGGTATATAGGGGTATACGGTCAGGCTTACCCGGTACATAGGGGTATACGGTCAGGCTTACCCGGTATATAGGGGTATACAGTCAGGCTGTAAATTTCTTTATAATACGTTAAAGTTTCTATAAATACTAAATAGCGCTGAGCTAAGTTTCAGACTGAATCTCATTCAGCTTGATCTCGCGGGAAGCTGTCACATGACTCCAAGCCTCCGACCCAATCAGCTGCAGCCTTTGATTTCCTCACCCCTCAGCCTCACAAAGCAATTGAGTGGGGATGCTGACTGATGTATTGGGCATATTAGGTGAAAATGAAATGTAATCTCCGAACACGGAAAGGTTTCTTCACAGTAAGAGCTGTGAGAATGTGGAATAGACTCCCT
The DNA here is from genome assembly GCF_062004578.1 of Staurois parvus. Classification (NCBI taxonomy): domain Eukaryota; kingdom Metazoa; phylum Chordata; class Amphibia; order Anura; family Ranidae; genus Staurois; species Staurois parvus. The sequence continues at coordinate 119,994 of NW_028319235.1, read as the reverse complement.
CCAGAGTTGGTTGTGGCCAGCTCAGTGGATTGCTGTAGGAAAGTCCTGGATTCTTTCTTGGATATACAGAATATAACTGGATATAACATTTATAGGGAAAGGTGATCCCGGGAATATCCGATTGCCTCTCGGGGGATCAGGACGGAATATTTTTCCCCTGCAGGAGCAAATTGGAAAGGTTTCTTCACAGTAAGACCTGTAAAAATGTGGAATAGACTCCCTCCAGAGTTGGTTGTGGCCAGCTCAGTGGATTGCTGTAGGAAAGTCCTGGATTCTTTCTTGGATACACAGAATATAACTGGATATAACATTTATAGGGAAAGGTGATCCCGGGAATATCCGATTGCCTCTCTGGGGATCAGGAAGGAATGTTTCCCCTGCAGGAGCAGATTGGATCGTACTTTGCTGGGTTTTTTGCCTTCCTCTGGATCAACTGTGGGTGTAGGATTGTAACTTTTTTTTTTTAATGGTTGAACTGGATGGACTTTTGTCTTTTTTCAGCCAGACTAACTATGTAACTATTATTATTATTATACAGGATTTATGGCGCCAACAGTTTGCTCAGCGCTGTACAATATAACTATGTAATTTCCTCCCCAAGATGGCTATCTGGAGCCGAATATAGGAGTGATTTCCTCCCCATTGGACTCCTACCAACCTGAAGAAATGGTGTGGTGCCACCTTCAGGCTGGAGGAAGTAATACATGCATAAAAGTGGCCACCCGCCCAAGTCTATAACTGGCTTATGAAGCAAGGACACATAAACAGGCATCACATAGTGAAAAAAGAGGGAGAGAACAATGTTCTTGGACAACTTGCCAGCCAGCTTGCTAACAACCGAATTAACCTGTCTAACAGTATGCGTTTATAACAGGGGTTTAGTTAGCACACATTTGCAAATACATACGTAAGCCACAGAGCGGGCGGGTGGCCACTTTTATGCATGTTTGATTTTTTGGTACGTGGGTGCACTAGGACCCTGGTTGCCATTGTGCTACATGCTGGGGTCCAGTGCGCTCCTTTGCCTTTAAGAGGGGTGGCTCCCTCAGGTCCACCTGCCCTTGATCTATCCATTAAATGCATGTGCCTCTACTATGGGGACTCACAAATTTTAGAGTTAGGACCACAGATGATCAGGGTGCCGTGTCGTGGCTCTGTGGCTTACGTATGTATTTGCAAATGTGTGCTAACTAAACCCCAGTTATAAACGCACACTGTTAGACAGGTTAATTCGGTTGTTAGCAAGCTGGCTGGCAAGTTGTCCAAGAACATTGTGTTCTCTCCCTCTTTTTTCACTGGAGGAAGTAATACAGCCTGCGCTTGCCTACAAATTACATTTTGAATTGCTACCATGCGGTAGGCGATACAGGGGTATTGTAAAGATACAAAATAATTTCCCCCCCAGGCAATACAAGAGTTAAATTCCAGTGACGGCAGTAGGCCAACATAGGAAGACAGAGTGTAGGGAAGCATAGACTCGTTATTCTTCTATTATTGACAAGCAGTAAGTTCAGAGGGATTAATTACACGATGCAATTGTAAGGCGTATTTATTATTTTGTGTATGTGATTGTGTGGTTATTTATGGTTTTTATGTGCAGTATTGGATGGGAGTACCATTATACTACATTTTATTATTATTATTTATTATGGAAAGACAATCAGTTTCTTAAATCTTCTGCCAACACGGAGGGAGGGAGGAGAGCGCTGAGCGCTGATTGCAGGCGGAGTGAGGGAAAGGTCAGTAAAACTGCTTTTAATGTTCCCCTATGAGCATTTCATCCTTGCGATGGGGGTGAGCCCCGCTGCAAGGGTAGTTGTTCGATTTTCCCAGAGTACAGCTTTAAGCGCGTACAGTTAAGAACAAAACGAAAATGAATGTACACTTTCCGAAGTCTAATTGCCTCCGTTGTATACTTTCCAGGCATTCATTATACATATGTAAAATGGCTATCAATTCGGAGGAACATAATGATGCCCTGGGAGACAGCAGTAGGCCTGCGCAGGGCTCCCATACCCCGTCAACGCGTCTCGTAATTTGCTACTTTACAAATGACTGCATTCAGTCTGACAATTTCCCCTCGTCCTCTCCTTTCTCACCGAATGGCGTTGGAAGGCAAGGAAGTGGGAACCCAGCCGTGATTGCTTTATCTCGGTGATTGCTATTTCTGAACTTCTAATAACCAATTGTCACTTCAGAAGGCATAATTACATATAGTTTTTCCTCACCAGCGCTAACAAGTCTGAATCAACAGTTGGGTCTCTCTTCAGCTGGTTTCCACAGTTTTCTTCTTCTATCTTCCTGTTGATTTTCACAACTGTAGTAACTAAACCATTCTACGGCATCCTGAGGAGCCAGCTTGAACGCGCTAACAAATCAGTCAGGTTTTGCCATTTGTCCCCTTGTTTCTATATATTTTTTATACCTTATTTCCAGCTCTACCTTCATTGAGGTGCTTCCCAAAGGGACAATTAGTGATGCGAACACTCCTTATTAACGCGACCGTGGCAATAAACTGACAGCTTGCATTGAAAACGTACACATAATTGTCACGTTGGCGTTGTTAGCACCTTGGAGCGGCTGACGATTCTGCAGGACTGGAACTGGTGATGTCTCATTGGCTCATGAGGTTCGTTAGTCATAGACGATCTCTGGAAATAACAGGAGTCGTGATTGTCAAAGGTGAGAATTTGGAGAACGGCTGAGGAGGCTTGGATGGTAGGCTACATTTATTCGGGCATGGTGAGCAATTTATGGGAGTGTAGACGCAATGGAAGATTATCTATCTATATACACTATGTTGGCAAAAGTATTGGGCCGCCGGCCTTTCCACGCACATGACCTTTAATGGCCTCCCAGTCTTAGTTCGTAGGGTTCAATATTGAGTTGGCCCCGCCCTTTCCACACACATGACCTTTAATGGCCTCCCAGTCTTAGTTCGTAGGGTTCAATATTGAGTTGGCCCCGCCCTTTCCACACACATGACCTTTAATGGCCTCCCAGTCTTAGTTCGTAGGGTTCAATATTGAGTTGGCCCCGCCCTTTCCACACACATGACCTTTAATGGCCTCCCAGTCTTAGTTTGTAGGGTTCAATATTGAGTTGGCCCTGCCCTTTCCACACACATGACCTTTGATGGCCTCCCAGTCTTAGTTCGTAGGGTTCAATATTGAGTTGGCCCCGCCCTTTCCACACACATGACCTTTAATGGCCTCCCAGTCTTAGTTTGTAGGGTACAATATTGAGTTGGCCCCGCCTTTTCCACACACATGACCTTTAGTGGCCTCCCAGTCTTAGTTTGAAGCGTTCAATATTGAGTTGGCTCCGCCCTTTGCCCCTATAGCAGCTTTTTCTGGGAAGGCTGTCCACAAGCTGACTACATCTGCATGCTGATGGGTATCTGGCTCCAATGCCCCGACTGCACTAGGGTTCCTCCCAACATGGCATATACAAAATATTGCCAAAAGTATTGGGGTGTCTGCTTTTCCACGCACGTGACTTTTAATGGTCTCCCAGTCTTAGTTCGTAGGGATCAATATTGAGTTGGCCCCGCCCTTTCCACGCACATGACCTTTAATGGCCTCCCAGTCTTAGTTCGTAGGGTTCAATATTGAGTTGGCCCCGCCCTTTGCAGCTATAACAGCTTCAACTCTTCTGGGAAGGCCGTCCACAAGGTTTAGGAGGGTGTCTATGGGAAGGTTGGACCATTCTTCCAGAAGCACATTTGTCAGGTCAGGCACTGATGTCGGGGGAGGAGGCCTGGCTCGCAGTCTCCGCTCTAATTCATCCCAAAGGTGTTCTATGGGGTTTCGGCCAGTCAAGTCAAGTTCAGGCCAGTCAAGTTCCTCCACCCCAAACTCACTCATCCAATATCGCTATCAGTTGAGCGTGGAATATTTAGTAGCCAGGAAATGTCACAGATGGACTCATTGCACAGGTGGCCACCTATCACGGGACCACGCTTGGAGTCACTGAGCTCCTGAGAGCGACCCATTCTTTCACCAATGTTTGTAGAAGCAGTCTGCATGCCTAGGGGCTTGATTGTATACACCTGTGTCCATGGAGGGGATTGGAACACCTGAATCACATGATTGGGAGGGGATTGGAACACCTGAATCACATGATTAGGAGGTGATTGGAACACCTGAATCACATGATTGGGAGGGTGGGGCCAATACTTTGGGCAATATAGTGTATTTGGAATCCATTTACATCCAATCCATGTTTCCCGCTTCCTCAACTGTCCTATCAGATGCATTCACTGTTTGGCTGTTCAGAAAACCGCAGTTGTTGCATTATCTGGCCATGGAGGTGATTGGAACACCTGAATCACATGATTGGGAGGGGCGGGCCCAATACTTTTGGCAAAATAGTGTATCTATCTATCTATCTATTATCTATCTATCTATCTATCTATCTATCTATCTATCTATCTTCCATGGTCATAGGTCTGTTTGTAGGCTGTTCTGTCTAATAAGGCCCCTGTCACATATGGCAGACTCTGCCAGCAGATCCGCCTGCTCATTGGGGCATCTGGGGGGGGGGTGATGTCTAAAGACACCATAGATGGTTGACTAAAAGCTTGTTTTTAGATGAGACACAAATGGCAAATTCATGAAATTTTGGGTGTCGCCGAATTCAGTAGGCCCTCAGCTTTGCCAGATGTAACAGCCAACAACAGGGACAGATAGCAGAGTGGGATTAGTATGTTGGTGGTCCTCAAGTGTCTGAGGGGTCAGGCCGAAAAAGCAAAATGAAGACCCAAAAGGGGGATTGAAGTGTCCACTGGAAAAAAAAAAAAAGAAGAGAAGGTGAGTTGGGAAAGCCCATATAGTGTATTGTGTGTCTGTGAAAAGGTGACAGACTCAAGGAAGATTAAGATAGAAATGGAGAAAATGAATTACCTTACATCTGGTGAGGTTGCAGTTTTCTTGGGGATGAGATGCACAGCTTTCCATTTATGCAGGTGGAGAAAACTTGTCAGGACCTAGATCTGAACCTACAACCTCTACTGTGTTCGGAAGAAGTTGACATCATGGACAACATCCTGTCTGAACCCTTGGATAATCTTGTCTTGTACTTTGTTTCTGATGAACTTTGAACCCTTTGCTCCTCCCATGAACTTCCTGTTTAAGCCATGTCTTTCACTTCCTGTTTCCTGTTCCTGTGCTCTCTCCAGCCAATATCTCGCTGTTGTCACTCCTGATGACTTTTTACTTGTTCCATGACTATGCTTCTGCTTGATCTAAGGTTGCCACCTCATCACTTTAAAACCGAATGCAGGTTCTGAGGCTAATTTAAAACAGATAAGGCATTTAGTGAATTTGATTTCCACCTTAATCAGCCACAGAACCTGTGGAATGAATATGTTTGGTTTTAAATGGATGAGGTGGCAACCCTAGCTTGATCACTCGTTGGCTTGTTTACCAACTACGCTTCCACTTGATCCCTACGTGCTATATCTGCTACTGGACCGCGGCTTTCTCACCTCCTGGCGGGGCGATCCCGAGGACCGGAACAAAGGATCAGAGCGCATAGCCTCAAATATGCGGGCCACTTGTCCACTGCTGCTGGTGTGGCACTGATAAAAGTGATGAATGTATGCCCAAGAAACAGCGCTAAGAAGACAGCGGCTACGAGTCGATATAAACCTCACCTAGAGGTATGACTTTATTGAGAAAATTGTTAAAAATTGTATCCAAACGCGTGGAGCAATAATATAGAGCAATAATGTCCCCAGGCTGTAGGTGGAATGCCAGCTCACCTGCGTCCCCGGACCGGGAAGAGATGCTTCTCCTCGATGTATTCCTGGACTGGCTGGGGATCGTGGCTGTAATGGAACCGGACCCCGACTGCACTAGGGCATTTCCCTTAGATTTCCGCTTCCCTGTCCAAACACAGTTCCACGGACACCACCGCTGACCACACAAGACTACAAGACACCAGTCTGTATAAACATGGAACTCTTTATTTGAAACTCAAACTGGCTTTTTATACACTCAGGGGATAAATCCCCCCTCCCTGCATAATGACACAGGGCAATCTATACTTAGCAACAAGAGACACACAGCAACAGACAGTCCCATCAGGAGGGCTGCTGGAAACACCCCCCACCAAGCCAATACACAAACACATACATCCCATAATAGTTTGCTCCCAAGCAAGACACACAATAGAACAATGGGACCACATGGCAGTAAACAATGAACAACCCCCACACCAATATTAGAAAATTTCACCCTGTACCCCTAACAGGCACAGGGTGACTTACACATAATAGGGATATGGGGAGCTGAGACAGGGGTCTCCCCACCCCTCCAAAGGGGGCTGTGTTCCATGGGTCCCCCACCCAAAGTGACTCCCGTCACAGTGGCGCTCTGGAAGTGCCGTCACTGAGACCAGGAAGGAGCAGAAATGGAGCCTTGGGAGTGGAACGCAAGCTCAGATGGCAACCACGACAACACATTTTGTGCGCATGCGCTTTGTCAAGTCTAAAGAATATGTGGTTACCAAAAGAGAGCTGGCAATCAGCAGGAGGGGGAGGAGCTGGAACAGACATTCCCCTTGCTCAGCCTTTCTACACTTGCCAAGTCCTATATCAACCTGTAACATTATGTACAAAATAGTTTAAAATTACATACAAATATATAAAATTTGTGTGCCGAAGAAGATCATTTATATACATCCATATAAAGTAACATTATAAAAAAAAACTATAAAAAATATTATAAAATACTATAAAAAGGTTAAGAATGAACTATAAAATGCAAAAAAAGAGAGAATTTACTACTGGTGTTCATCAACATAGGATAGTGGGGTAGATCACTAATCTCCACTAAACACATACGCCTATAAATAAAATGTACAATACCATTAATTGGATAAAAATACAATTTATAAAAATACATTCAAAAAATACTTTAAATAAAAATACATATTCAGACAATGCTATGGATCTCAAGGTCTTCATTCAGACCATTGGGGGACATTGTGCCTTATTCGAATATCCAGAAAGTCTCTCTCTTGATTGGAAGGGAGAATCTTTCATTGTCTGTCAGAGATCTCTTCTCGATATGCTCGATAGGCATAACTTCCAGACACCCAAAATCCTTACTATGGGCATGAAGAAAATGTCGGGGAACACTATGTTTGTCACATCCATCTTTAATCAACCTACGATGCTCCCCAATACGCTTTCGTAGGGGATGTATGGCGCGGCCTATGTACAATAGCTAGCAAGGGCATGACAGCACATAAATGACAACATCCGTCTCACGGGTTATGGACTGTCTTGTATGAAAGAGGTCACTTTTGTGGTCCGTAATATCTGAGCGACCATGTGGTAATGAATTGGCAAGTGAGGCAACCTCTCTTCTTGCATTGAAAGATTGCGGTCCTAGTCAGCATGCAGGGCTTGTTTACACCGGCAGTGTTGGACAGCATCGCCAAACCACCTACCATTGGAATAAGTTGGCAATTTGCCTCCTGCCTTTATGGATCTAGTTCACAACTAGTTCATCTAATTTGAATGTTTCCCCTGCAGGAGCAAATTGGATCGTGCTTTTCTTGTTTTTTTTTTGCCTTCCTCTGGATCAACTATGGCTATAGGATTATAGGGTGTTTTTTTTTTTTTTTTTTATGGTTGAACTAGATGGGCTTTTGTCTTTTTTCAGCCAGACTAACTGTCACAAGTTAGCCTGCAGTTTAGTTTGTGTTCTTACCTCCTTGCTGCAGTCCTGTTCCTGATCCCTTCTCATGTTTGTCTGAGCTCATCTATGGGCGTCGTCTGCTGTCCTCTGGGTTTTATTTCCTTCCCTTCCATCACTTCCTGTCCCGCCTCCTTGTCTGCCTGTCTATATAAAACATGCAAAGACTAGGCCACTTTGCCTGAGCAACTTCTTAGTTGTTGGAGCTCCCGTGTGGTTCTGCTGTTTGATTCCTATGTTGTCTACCTGTGTACCGACCCCGGCTCTGTCCCCTGACCTTGCTTGTTTTCCGCCTGTCCTGACCTCAGCTTGCCTATTGGATTCCGTCTGTCGTCTCCTGTTATACTCTGCTCCTGCGAGCGGTCTCCTCCACTTCAGCTGGGTGTACCTTTGGGCCGCGATCTGGTCCCAGCTTGCTGAAAGTCCATCCCCACCATCAGGGGCTCTGGTGAACAAGCAGATTGGGGCTTAGACTCCGCACCCTGGAGAACCCCAAGTTGAGGATCAATAGAGCTCACTACCACAGGTGCTGACACTAACTATATATTATCGAAACAGGATCAAATGTTCATGTCCCTTTTTGACCCTTTCATTAGTTTACTGGGAGCTAAAATATTTTTTAATATGCATGCTCTTCTGAAAGTGACCTGGGAGCTGGGGGAAGATCAGGGGCCGATTTAGGGTCAAGCTGGAGGATGTTCCAGTGTTTATGTCAGGGACCATCACGACGCATGGGCCTGCACATGCGTAGGTGTCTGTCAAGACATGCAGGCAGCAGGGCACTAGGACCCAGGCGCACCCGTCGCCTATGACAGTGCTGGGCAGGCACTAGGACCTAGGCTGCGCCTGTCAGGTGCAGGGCGGGCTACTTAAACCAGCCCTGCACAGACACAAGTTGCCATATGGTCTGATCTTGTTCCTGTATTGCTGTTGTTTGAGATTCGTTGCTGACCTGCCTGGACCTGACCCCAGCTGACTTCTCCTGCTCTGACCCCTGGCTAAGTTCGACCTCTCTTTTCGATATCCCTACCTGATTTGAACTACTGGTACCGACCCCGGCGAGTGACCTGACTATTCTTCTGCCTGCTGCCTTGTACTACACTGACCCTCCTGTTACCGACCTGGCCCGTTTGACCACGCTATTGCTCAGCCATCCATCTGACCCGCACGGATTAGCTGCTACTCTCCAGACCTGTCTGCCTCTTCATGTCAGGCTCTCTACCTGTCATTATCTCTGGTGATTCCTCTACCTCAGGTGGGTGTACTCAGGGGCCGCGACCTGGTCACTGTCCGCTCCAAGCCCATACCCACCATCAGGGGCTCTGGTGAACAAGCGTACTGGGGCTTAGACTCCGCGCCCTGGGGAATCCTGTCCTATGGACTGCTAGAGTACACCAGGTGGTCCATAACAGTTTACGAATAATCTGGGATATGTTTCGGTATGCTTCATTGTATCCTGTAATAAAACTGTTTTGTGCTCTTGATTATTCGTAGATCTTTTGATGTTACTTTGAGGATTGTGATGTCATGCGAAGGCTTCACTTCTAAGGGAAGGGGGGGGGGGGTATCCTTTCTCCATGAATTTGGATGACAGAATCTCTCATTGCCTTTTGTATTCTTCTATTTTGGAAGAGTTCCTCCGTAACCTTTTAAACTGGCCACTAGGGATATTGTTCTTCCAGGCTGGGTGATGGCAGCAGGAATAATAGAGATAGGAGTCTCCCCCCCCCCCCCCTCCCCCAGTGGGTTTTGTGTGATTGCTAGTACATATAACCCTTTCTTCATGTAACAAAGTGAGATCCAATGACACGATGGAATTTGGATCAAATACATGGCTAAAAGAAAAACCTAAAGGATTAGAATTACAATGAGCTAAAAGGCCAAGAAAGCCTCAAGATTACCATCCCAGATGAGAAGAATGTCATCAATATAACGTCCGTAAAAGACGATATGCCTGGCAGACTGATTATTGGCCCTTATGAGTTTATCTTCCCAGAGACCCATTGCTAGATTGGCGTACCCTGGAGCAAAATTGGCAGCTGTGCCATTGGTCTGTATATAGAAGTGATCTAGAAAAGTGAAATAATTATGTTTCAAACAGACCAAACAAATTTGGGTTGTTCCAAGATCTGATCAAATTTGTGCGTTCCTTCACCATGAAAAGACACTTTGCTATTGATTCCCAGAATACAGCTCCAACACGCACTCAAGTTAGTGAGCCTGCAGGGTCCGGGGAGAGCGGATATAGTGAATGCAGGGGCCGGTGAGACCAGATAAAGTGAATGCAGGGTCCTGTGAGACTAGATATAGTGAATGCGGGGTCCGGGGAGAGCGGATAAAGTGAATGTGGGGTCCGGGGAGAGCGGATATAGTGAATGCGGGGTCCGGGGAGAGCGGATATAGTGAATGCGGGGTCCGGGGAGAGCGGATATAGTGAATGCGGGGTCCGGGGAGAGCGGATATAGTGAATGCCGGGTCCAAGGAGAGCAAATATAGTGAATGCAGGGTCCGGGGAGAGCGGATATAGTGAATGCGGGGTCCGGGGAGAGCGGATATAGTGAATGCGGGGTCCGGGGAGAGCGGATATAGTGAAGGCAGTGTCCTGTGAGACCAGATATAGTGAATGCGGGGTCCGGGGATACCAGATATAGTGAATACGGGGTCCGGGGAGAGCGGATATAGTGAATGCAGGGGCAGAGGAAAGCGGATAAAGTGAATGCAGGGGCCGAGGAAAGCGGATAAAGTGAATGTGGGGTCTGGGGAGAGCGGATATAGTGAATGTGGGGTCCGGGGAGAGCGGATACAGTGAATGCGGGGTCCGGGGAGAGCGGATATAGTGAATGCGGGGTCCGGGGAGAGCGGATATAGTGAATGCTGGGTCCGGGGAGAGCGGACATAGTGAATGCGGGGTCCGGGGAGAGCGGATATAGTGAATGCGGGGTCTGGGGAGAGCGGATATAGTGAATGCGGGGTCCGGGGAGAGCAAATACAGTGAATGCGGGGTCCGGGGAGAGCGGATACAGTGAATGCGGGGTCCGGGGAGAGCGGATACAGTGAATGCGGGGTCCGGGGAGAGCGGATACAGTGAATGCGGGGTCCGGGGAGAGCGGATACAGTGAATGCGGGGTCCGGGGAGAGCGGATATAGTGAATGCGGGGTCCGGGGAGAGCGGATACAGTGAATGCGGGGTCCGGGGAGAGCGGATACAGTGAATGCGGGGTCCGGGGAGAGCGGATACAGTGAATGCGGGGTCTGGGGAGAGCGGATATAGTGAATGCGGGGTCCGGGGAGAGCGGATATAGGGAATGCCGCGTCAGGGGAGAGCGGATACAGTGAATGCGGGGTCCGGGGAGAGCGGATATAGTGAATGCGGGGTCCGGGGAGAGAGGATATAGTGAATGCGGGGTCTGGGGAGAGCGTCTATAGTGAATGCGGGGTCCAGGGAGAGTGGATATAGTGAATGCGGGGTCCGGGGAGAGCGGATATAGTGAATGCGGGGTCCAGGGAGACCGGATATAGTGAATGCCGGGTCCGGGGAGAGCGGATATAGTGAATGCGGGGTCCGGGGAGAGCGGATATAGTGAATGTGGGGTCCGGGGAGAGCGGATATAGTGAATGCGGGGTCCGGGGAGAGCGGATATAGTGAATGTGGGGTCCGGGGAGAGCGGATATAGTGAATGCGGGGTCCGGGGAGAGCGGATATAGTGAATGCGGGGTCCGGGAAGAGCGGATATAGTGAATGCGGGGTCCGGGGAGAGCGGATATAGTGAATGCGGGGTCCGGGGAGAGCGGATATAGTGAATGCGGGGTCCGGGGAGAGCGGATATAGTGAATGCGGGGTCCGGGGAGAGCGGATATAGTGAATGCCGGGTCTGGGGAGAGCGAATATAGTGAATGTTGGGTCCGAGGGGGGGGGGCGGATATAGTGAATGCAGGGTCCTGTGACACCAGATATAGTGAATGCGGGGTCCGGGGAGAGCGGATACAGTGAATGCGGGGTCCGGGGAGAGCGGATATAGTGAATGCGGGGTCTGGGGAGACCGAATTTAGTGAATGCGGGGTCTGGGGAGAGCGGATATAGTGAATGCGGGGTCCGGGGAGAGCGGATATAGTGAATGCGGGGTCCGGGGAGAGCGGATATAGTGAATGCGGGGTCCGGGGAGAGCGGATATAGTGAATGCGGGGTCCGGGGAGAGCGGATATAGTGAATGCGGGGTCCGAGGAGAGCGAATATAGTGAATGCGGGGTCCGGGGAGGGCGGATATAGTGAATGCGGGGTCCGAGGAGAGCGGATATAGTGAATGCGGGGTCCGGGGAGAGCGGATATAGTGAATGCGGGGTCCGAGGAGAGCGGATATAGTGAATGCGGGGTCCGGGGAGGGCGGATATAGTGAATGCGGGGTCCGGGGAGAGCGGATATAGTGAATGCGGGGTCCGGGGAGAGCGGATACAGTGAATGCCGGGTCCGGGGAGAGCGGATATAGTGAATGCCGGGTCCGGGGAGAGCGGATATAGTGAATGCGGGGTCCGGGGAGACCGAATTTAGTGAATGCGGGGTCTGGGGAGAGCGGATATAGTGAATGCGGGGTCCGAGGAGAGCGGATATAGTGAATGCGGGGTCCGGGGAGAGCGGATATAGTGAATGCGGGGTCCGGGGAGAGCGGATATAGTGAATGCGGGGTCCGGGGAGAGCGGATATAGTGAATGCGGGGTCCGGGGAGAGCGGATATAGTGAATGCGGGGTCCGGGGAGAGCGGATATAGTGAATGCGGGGTCCGGGGAGAGCGGATATAGTGAATGTGGGGTCCGGGGAGAGCGGATATAGTGAATGCGGGGTCCGGGGAGAGCGGATATAGTGAATGCGGGGTCCGGGGAGAGCGGATATAGTGAATGCGGGGTCCGGGTAGAGCGGATATAGTGAATGCGGGGTCCGGGGAGACCGAATTTAGTGAATGCGGGGTCCGGGGAGAGCGGATATAGTGAATGCGGGGTCCGAGGAGAGCGGATATAGTGAATGCGGGGTCCGGGGAGAGCGGATATAGTGAATGCGGGGTCCGGGGAGAGCGGATATAGTGAATGCGGGGTCCGGGGAGAGCGGATATAGTGAATGCGGGGTCCGGGGAGAGCGGATACAGTGAATGCCGGGTCCGGGGAGAGTGGATACATTGAATGCCGGGTCCGGGGAGAGCGGATACAGTGAATGCGGGGTGCGGGGAGAGCGGATATAGTGAATGCGGGGTCCGGGGAGAGCGGATATAGTGAATGCGGGGTCCGGGGAGAGCGGATATAGTGAATGCGGGGTCCGGGGAGAGCGGATATAGTGAATGCCGGGTCCGGGGAGAGCGGATACAGTGAATGCGGGGTGCGGGGAGAGCGGATATAGTGAATGCGGGGTCCGGGGAGAGAGGATATAGTGAATGCGGGGTCCGGGTAGAGCGGATATAGTGAATGCGGGGTCCGGGTAGAGCGGATATAGTGAATGCGGGGTCCGGGGAGGTCCCACAAGCATGCATCAACCATCAAGTAGCCTGATTCACCAGCCATGGCTGGAGGAACCCTAGTTGGCTGGTTTATGGTGTAAGTTTTTTGCTTCCCGATTCCTGGCTTTAACATCGCATGTTTGTGTAAGGGTCCCTTACTGACGAGTATTTTGACCTCCCGATACTCACAGATGATAGAGTCCTCAGTCAGGGGGTCAGACAGTTGGAGAGGCAGCAGACTGATGGCCAGATCATACACAGGAAGACTCCAGGTTCCACACTGGTAGACAGAGTTCAGACTGCCAACGGCAGAAGTAAAAAGCAAATGATAAAGATAAGTACAAACACAATTCAAACAGGGAGATCCAAGACATGAGCAGTCAGAGAGGTCAGAGACTTCCTCTACCCATGGCATGAGCACACAGCCAAGCCTGTCAATAGGGGTCCAGATTGAAGTTCTGGCCTCGCGTTAAAAGTCACTAATGGGGTCAGGTGTGCACAACAGAGTCCTGAGCTGCCATGCTGAGCGATTCCCAGCAGATGGTGAAGGTTCAAAGCTCATCGTTACAATACGGCCTCATGACTCACATTTTCTCCACAGAAATCCCAATACAAATGATGTATAAAATGAGAAGATATTTCGGTGCTCGTAGATCTGAGCCCAATTCATAAAATCTCACATGATTAATATATTGATGTACTTTCAGAAATCTGCTGCCGCCGGACTCATCCACCCTACCAATTGCTCGGTGTCTGCTCTCCCTCTCTTCCAATCCCTCCACTGCCTTACGATCGCCCAGCGAATTAAAATCGAGATATTAAGAACATCGTAAAAAGCCATTCACGACTCTTCCCCGAGCTACGTCACCAAACGTGTCTCCAAATATTGCCCAAACCGTCCTCGCTCCTCCCAAGACCTCCTGCTCTCTATCACTCTCATCATCTTCTCCCATCCTTGTCTCATAGACTTCTCCAGAGCCTCCCCCATCCTCCTCTTGGACTCCCTACCCCAATCTGTCCCAATATCTCCTACTCTGGCTGCCTTTAGGCAAGCCCTGAAAACTCATTTCGTCATGGAAGCCCATCGTGCCGCCATTTTACAAATGAACTCCCACACAGTTATTACCTTTTGTACCACTTGCCCCACCCCATTAGATTGTAAGCTCTTACAAGCAGCAGGGCCATTCTGACCCTCTTGTATTGTATTGTAACTGTACTGTCTCCTTTTATATTGTGGAACGATGCACAATCTGTGGGGGCTATATAAATCCTGTATAATAATAATGGCGACGTTGGTCTAGGGCAGTGGTCTCTAAACTGCGGTGCGGGGCCTGGACGTGGCCCTCTGCTTGCCTTTATCTGGCCCTTGAGTCAATGTTCCATCAACTAATACAATGATGGAGCGCCGTTCCCACTACTGACACCATCAATGGTGCACTCCTCATTGATATCAACAATGGAGCACTATTCCTCCCATTAAAACCAATGATGGAGCGCCGTTCCCCCTACTGACATCATCAATGGGGCACTATTCTCCTCATTGATATCAACAAAGGGGCACTATTCCTCCCATTACAACCAATGATGGAGCGCCGTTCCCCCTACTGACATCATCAATGGGGCACTATTCTCCTCATTGATATCAACAAAGGGGCACTATTCCTCCCATTACAACCAATGATGGAGCACCGTTCCCCCTACTGACACCATCAATGGAGCACTCCTCATTGATATCAACAATGGGGCACTTTCCTCCCATTACAACCAATGATGGAGCGCCGTTCCCCCTACTGACACCATCAATGAGGCACTCCTCATTGATATCAACAACAGGGCACTATTCCTCCCATTACAACCAATGATGGAGCGGCGTTCCCCCTACTGACACCATCAATGGGACACTCCTCATTGATATCAACAACAGGGCACTATTCCTCCCATTACAACCAATGATGGAGCAGCGTTCCCCCTACTGACACCATCAATGGGACACTCCTCATTGATATCAACAACAGGGCACTATTTCTCCCATTACAACCAATGATGGAGCACTGTTCCCTCTACTGACACCATTAATGGTGCACTCCTCATTGATATCAACAACAGGGCACTATTCCTCCCATTAAAACCAATGACGGAACATTTCTACTCCACTACTGGCCACAGTTCAGACCCGCTAAAGCCTGAAGGACAGTAAACTGTCCCCTTAGATCAGCAGTTTTTGAAACACTCAGACCAGCCCGTCTGGCACCAACAACCAGGCCACGTTCAAAGCCACCTAAATCCCCTTTCTTCCCCATTCTGATGCTCAGTTTTAACTGCAGCAAGTCGTCTTCACCACGTCTAGTTGCCTAAATGCATTGAGTTGCTGCCATGTGATTGGCTGATTAGCAATTTGTGTTACCGAGCCATTGGACAGGGGGAACTAATAAAGTGGCCGGTGAGTGTAGATCCTTGTAACAAGGGATACAATGTAACAATTCTAGAGAACGCTAGAGGGAAACATCGAATAAATGTAACCATAATGGATGAATTGTTCTGTCATTTGTTTTATAAATAAACCCTTAGGAGTAGATTTACTATAAATGGAGCCCTCGGAATCTGGTGCAGCCGTGCATGGCAGCCAATCAGCTTCTAACCTCAGCTTGTTCAGTTAACCACTTTCAGTCCGGACACTTCCCCCCCCCCTTCCAGTCCGGACACTTTCCCCCCCCTTCCAGTCCGGACACTTTCCCCCTCTTCCAGTCCGGAAACTTTCCCCCCCTTCCAGTCCGGACACTTTCACCCCCTTCCAGTCCGGACACTTTCCCCCCCCTTCCAGTCCGGACACTTTCCCCTCTTCCAGTCCCGACACTTTCCCCCCCTTCCAGTCCCGACACTTTCCCCCCCTTCCAGTCCCGACACTTTCCCCCCCTTCCAGTCCGGACACTTTCCCCCCCTTCCAGTCCGGACACTTTCCCCCCCTTCCTGTCCGGACACTTTCCCCCCCTTCCGGTCCGGACACTTTCCCCCCCTTCCGGTCCGGACACTTTCCCCCCCTTCCGGTCCGGACACTTTCCCCCCCTTCCGGTCCGGACACTTTCCCCCCTTCCGGTCCGGACACTTTCACCCCCTTCCAGTCTGGACACTTTCCCCCCCTTCCAGTCCGGACACTTTTCAGGTTTCAGCGCTATCACACTTTGAATGACAATTACGCAGTCATGCAACACTGTACCCAGATGAATTTTTTCGCGACAGATAAAGCTTTATTTTGGTGGTATTTATTCACCGCTGGGATTTTATTTTTTATGTAAATGAAAAAGTCCAAATATTTTGAAAAAAATTGTTTTTCTTATAAACTTTTGCAAATAAATAATATTTCATCATAAATCTCGGCCAAAATGTCTTCAGTTATCTTTTTAGTACAAAAAAAAATAACCCAAATTAGTTTATAACCAAAAATTAAAATTTTTAAACCTTTTTTTTTACATTTTGATGTAATTTTTTTATATTATTATTATTTTTTTTTTACATACTGTCACCCTAGCAGTGTGGGGTCACCATGGTAACACCGTACTACTTGTGGGGGGTGATGAAGATTTTTTTTTTTACACTGATTGCTATTACACCCATAAAGGCTGTAAGAGGAATAATTTCTCCTTCTCTCTGGCTGCATTCCTGCAACCACTGAGAAATACTGTGAGAGCTGTGATTGGTCACAGCTTGTCACATGGTACAAGGCTGTTGTGAATGGCCCTGTACCATGTGATCTCTGTGATCATTCACAGATTTCACACGTAGTAAGCAATGATGTCAGAAGTGACACCTTGCTTACTACTCTGCGTGTGATCACTGATTGGCCAATCAGTGATCACATGATCGGGACCTTGCACAGAGGTCCCATACAGCGATTTGTGTTCCACTGTGTCCGGAGGACACAGCGGGCACCCAGGGGAGGACTGACCATTTGGAAACTTGGGCATTGCCCGAGGGCCCGGGGTCAGTAGCGGGCCCCATGAGATGCCCCTGGTACCTTTTTCATAGGTTTTTTTGAGTTTGGGCAAGGACACAGGGGCCCCATGATCCCTTACTACCCGGGGGCCCCATGAGTTGTCAGTCCGCCCCTGTGGGCACCGGATCGTGGTGCTGCACACTCCCAGGGAGCGCGCACAAGCAGGGGGCGGGGAGGCTGTTTATAAATGGCCAATTGACCCTGCAGTGCCACCATCCATTTATATACATGGGCCGGACGGGAGGTGGTTCAGCTTTGACTATAAATCCTGGAAGCTGATTGGTTCCTCTGCAGAGCTGCTCCGGATTCTGAATTCTCCGGCTTTAGTAAATCCCCCCATAATGTTTAGTTTCTGCAGTTTTTCCCCAAAGACGTCTGTGTGACAAAATTGTGAAAAAACACCCGAAATGGACAATCCGCTGCTCCTGATTTCTCATCCATTTGGACCTTTTCCCGAACCCAGACCTGTAGGTGATGGACAGTCGCTGGCCTCCAGTTCGGAGCGGGGTGGGCGCTCCAGAATGGTGATAGAAATGACTTCTGATGCATCTTCATAAAAGCTCAAACTTTATTAAAACAACATGACGGCACAGAAATCCATCAAAGCCGCGTGCGCTCCGGCTGCCCAGCCGCCCTTTCAGCGGGTGATTGATGGACGGCTTCGTTTTAATATTATTAAACTTTCTCAAAGAAGCCAAAAGTTCTGCCCCGTGAACCTTCCACAGACATCGGAAAACAGATCGTTCCTTACATACAGCGGGTATAGAAAAGAATCCCAGCCTCCCCCCCCCCCTTTTTAAAATAATCCCATTTTGTTGCTTTCCAGCCTGAAATGAAGACAGACACAGTATTTGTTTTTTCTGACTGTATTTACGCAGTGCTGCTTATAAGATCCAAGTGAAAGACAGAACACCAACACCTCAGAAAAAATACAAAAAATTCAAAAACGGAATCACTGAGTTGGAAAAAGGATCCCCCTCCCCCCCCCCCTTGTGTCAGTATTTTGTTGAACCCCCTTTTCCTGTAATTCCAGCCTTTAGTCTGTTGGGATTTGTCTCTACTAAGTTTGCACATCTAGACTTTGTACTCCCAGCAGAGAGTGAGGGTCCTGTGTACTCCCAGCAGAGAGTGAGGACCCTGTGTACTCCCAGCAGAGAGGGCCCTGTGTACTCCCAGCAGAGAGTGAGGACCCTGTGTACTCCCAGCAGAGAGTGAGGACCCTGTGTACTCCCAGCAGAGAGGGCCCTGTGTACTCCCAGCAGAGAGTGAGGACCCTGTGTACTCCCAGCAGAGAGGGCCCTGTGTACTCCCAGCAGAGAGGGCCCTGTGTACTCCCAGCAGAGAGTGAGGGCCCTGTGCACTCCCAGCAGAGAGTGAGGGCCCTGTGCACTCCCAGCAGAGAGTGAGGGCCCTGTGCACTCCCAGCAGAGAGTGAGGGCCCTGTGCACTCCCAGCAGAGAGGACCCTGTGCACTCCCAGCAGAGAGTGAGGACCCTGTGCACTCCCAGCAGAGAGTGAGGGCCCTGTGTACTCCCAACAGAAAGCGCACACCATGTGTACTCCCAACAGAGAGTGAGGACCCTGTGCACTCCCAGCAGAGAATGCACACCCTGTGTACTCCTAGCAGAGAGCGAACACCCTGTGCACTCCCAGCAGAGAGTGAGAGCCCTGTGTACTCCCAGCAGAGAGCGAATGCCCTGTGCATTACCAACAGAGAGCGAACACCCTGTGCACTCCCAGCAGAGAGCGAATGCCCTGTGCATTACCAACAGAGAGCGAACGCCCTGTGCACTCCCAGCACAGATACCGATCGGTGTATATATATACATACACTATATTTGATATATATATGCTGTAAATGTACAGTGTGTGTGTGTGTATACAGTTGTGACCAAAATTATTCAACCCCCACTGAAATTGAGTGTTTTGGCCAGTTTGACATTGCTTTTGATCATTCAGTCATCTTGCTTACATTTACATTAAAGAGGCACTTGTAGGTCAGACAAATATAACATAACAGTTATAATGAAATAACCACAAATGTCTTTTCTGTGCTCACAGCATTATCAGTTTTATTCAACCCCCAAGTGACATTCAATCTTAGTACTTAGTACAGCATCCTTTTACAGTTATAACAGCTTTTAAACGTGAAGCATAGCTTGACACAAGTGTCTTGCAGCGATCTACGGGTATCTTCGCCCATTCTTCATGGGCAAAGGCCTCCAGTTCAGTCACATTCTTAGGCTTGCGCACTGCAACTGCTTTCTTTAAGTCCCACCAGAGGTTCTCAATCGGATTTAAGTCTGGTGACTGCGATGGCCACTCCAAAATGTTCCAGCCTTTCCTCTGCAACCATGCTCTAGTGGACTTGGAGGTATGCTTGGGATCATTGTCCTGTTGAAAGGTCCAACGTCTCCCAAGCCTCAGGTGTGTGACGGACTGCATCACGTTTCCATCCAATATCTCCTGGTACTGAAGAGAATTCATGGTACCTTGCACACGCTGAAGCTTCCCTGTACCTGCAGAAGCAAAACAGCCCCAAAGCATGATTGACCCTCCACCATGCTTCACAGTAGGCAAGGTGTTCTTTTCATCATAGGCCTTGTTCTTCCTCCTCCAAACATAGCGTTGATCCATGGGCCCAAACAGTTCTAATTTTGTTTCATCAGTCCACAGAACACTATCCCACAACTTTTGTGGTTTGTCCACATGGCTTTTGGCATACTGCAGTCGACTCTTCTTATTCTTTGGAGACAGCAAGGGGGTACGCCTGGGAGTTCTGGCACGGAGGCCTTCATTACGCAGTGTGCGTCTTATTGTCTGGGCTGAAACTTCTGTACCCACATCTGACAAATCTTTTCTCAGTTCCTCAGCAGTCACACGGGGACTTCTCTCCACTCTACGCTTCAGGTAGCGCACAGCAGTCGAAGTCAGCATCTTCTTTCTGCCACGACCAGGTAGCGTTTCAACAGTGCCCTTTGCCTTGAATTTGCGAATGATGCTTCCTAAGGTGTCTCTTGGTATGTTTAACATCTTTGCAATCTTCTTATAGCCATTGCCCTTCCTGTGAAGAGAAATCACCTCTTCTCTTGTCTTCCTGGACCATTCTCTTGCCTTCACCATGTTTGTAACCACACCAGTAAATGTCTAGAAGGAGCTGAGTATCACAGTCATTTTAAAGCTGCCTAATTGGTGCTTATTATGCTTGATTGCTGCTCGGTGACATCCACAGGTGTTTTCAATACCTGATGGAAAGCACCTGTATGAACCTCTGTTCTTCAGAGTGGTAGTCTTTAAGGGGTTGAATAATTGTGGCAATGAAGAAACCACATAAGAACCATTTACTACTGTATTACATAAACAATTGATGTCATTTTAGTTGCATTTGGGTAGTTACAACGTCCTTGTAGGATTTGATTCTGAATACAATTCCAAATGTACACTATAGTCCCTAAACCCCTTTACAGCATTGGGGGTTGAATAATTTTGGTCACAACTGTATATACAATACGTACATGTACTGTATATATATAATTTATTTTTTTAAATTATTATTATTATTTATTTTCTGAAGTTATTTATTTTTTTCATTACAATTTGCAATTTTTTGCCCACAAAAGTTGGAGCTACCCTTTAAGGTTAAACAATATTTATTTACTGTATATATTCAGCTGACTGCCTGGAGTTCAGATTTAACTTGTAAATAAATGTCGTCTTTTCAGCTACGCACGCCTCTTCTCCTCGCTTATAGTTTCAAGCATTATGATTTATTCGCTGTAGAGTCAAAGTAAGGAAAAAAAAAAAAAAAGGAAAGAACATCCCAGTTGCCCGCGTGACGCGGCTTTTAAGATGTACTTAGACTTGTTTCCTATATAGGAGTCTAAATTGCCTTTAGTGCTTTCACTCGATTCCCTTTCAATGCGCACCGCGCTGGTCTACATGTCACATATCGCTCCTCGTGTAATAAGACCGATCCGGAGGTCCGCAGCGGGTAACAAGATAGCTTTATGTTAGTTGTTTATTTTTTTGCTTTAAAGATCAAAACAACATATATATATATTTGTGTAAATACGGATCAGCCGCAACAAGATATTTAAAAAGCCGGCCAGACACACCAAGCGAACGTTCCATAATCACAGTATGAAATTTCAGACTGATTATTTGTGAGCGTGGAAACAAAAAGTGGGCCTTTAAATGAGAACCCATCATCTTGAAAAGAGGAAAAGGACGACATTGAACGTAGGTTTTTTTGTCCGGTATCACGCTGCTTTGGTAAAGATTGCGCTGTTTTTATACGAGTCTGACGATGAATCATCTGGTTAAGCAAGATATATTTTTGCTGTAGACTGCATCTGCTTCAATGCGAGTCTCTTTCTCTGTGTGTTTGACTTTATGTTTTGCTGTACTTAAGCTTTTTTTTTTCTTTTTAATAGAACGCGTGTTCTGTGGTAGGCGAAACAACTGAGTACTGAATGGTACAGACTCAGCAGGAGGAAGAAAAATGTTCTCTAATTAATTGAATGGAAAGACCCAGAATGACAGTTGGGTGGCAGCAGGATAAGGAAAGACCCAGAATAACAGTTGGGTGGCAGCAGAGCCAGGCTGGGCAGTGGGTAGTAGATCAGCAGAGCCATAATGGGCAGCAGGCAGAAAGTCAGCAGAGCCAGGCTGGGCAGAAGGTCAGAAGATCAGCAGAGCCAGGCTGGGCAGAAGGTCAGAAGATCAGCAGAGCCAGGCTGGGTAGTGAGCAGAAGGTCAGCAGAAGCAGGCTGGCAGTTTGCAGAAGGTCAGCAGAGCCAGGCTGGGCAGAAGGTCAGATCAGCAGAGCCAGGCTGGGTAGTAGGTAGTAGATCAGCAGAGCCAGGCTGGGCAGTGGGCAGAGGGTCAGCAGAGCCAGGCTGGGCAGAAGGTCAGTAGATCAGCAGAGCCAGGCTGGGTAGAAGGTCAGAAGATCAGCAGAAGCAGGCTGGCAGTTTGCAGAAGGTCAGAAGGGTATGGAAAGACCCAGAATGAGAGTTGGGTGGCAGCAGGGAATGGAAAGACTCAGACTCCTACCGCTGATCCCTCTAGTGATATGAAGATCTATATAGAGGAATCTGGACCTCCTTCCTCCTGCCGGTGACCCCTCTAGTGATAGAATCTATATAGAGGAATCTGGACCTCCTTCCTCCTGCCGGTGATCCGTCTAGTGATAGGATCTATATAGAGGAATCGAAACCTCCTTCCTCCTGCCGGTGACCCCTCTAGTGATATAAAGATCTATATAGAGGAATCAGGACCTCCTTCCTCCTGCCGTTGACCCCTCTAGTGATATAAAGATCTATATAGAGGAATCAGGACCTCCTTCCTCCTGCCGGTGACCCCTCTAGTGATATAAAGATCTATATAGAGGAATCGGGACCTCCTTCCTCCTGCCGGTGACCCCTCTAGTGATATAAAGATCTATATAGAGGAATCAGGACCTCCTTCCTCCTGCCGGTGACCCCTCTAGTGATATAAAGATCTATATAGAGGAATCGGGACCTCCTTCCTCCTGCCGGTGACCCCTCCAGTGATAGGATCTAT
Organism: Staurois parvus; assembly: GCF_062004578.1. Classification (NCBI taxonomy): domain Eukaryota; kingdom Metazoa; phylum Chordata; class Amphibia; order Anura; family Ranidae; genus Staurois; species Staurois parvus. The sequence goes on along the minus strand of NW_028319235.1, from coordinate 97,252 downwards.
ATAGAGGAATCAGGACCTCCTTCCTCCTGCCAGTGACCCCTCTAGTGATAGGATCTATATAGAGGAATCAGTTCCTCCTGCCGGTGACCCCTCTAGTGATATAAAGATCTACAGTATATAGAGGAATCAGGACCTCCTTCCTCCTGCCGGTGACCCCTATAGTGATATAAAGATCTATATAGAGGAATCAGGACCTCCTTCCTCCTGCCGGTGACCCCTCTAGTGATATAATGATCTATATAGAGGAATCGGGACCTCCTTCCTCCTGCCGGTGACCCCTCTAGTGATATAATGATCTATATAGAGGAATCAGGACCTCCTTCCTCCTGCCGGTGACCCCTCTAGTGATATAATGATCTATATAGAGGAATCAGGACCTCCCTCCTCCTGCCGGTGACCCCTCTAGTGATAGGATCTATATAGAAGAATCGGGACCTCCTTCCTCCTGCCGGTGACCCCTCTAGCGATAGGATCTATATAGCGGAATCAGGACCTCCTTCCTCCTGCCGGTGACCCCTCTAGTGATAGGATCTATATAGAGGAATCAGGACCTCCTTCCTCCTGCCGGTGACCCCTCTAGCGATAGGATCTATATAGCGGAATCAGGACCTCCTTCCTCCTGCCGGTGACCCCTCTAGTGATAGGATCTATATAGAAGAATCGGGACCTCCTTCCTCCTGCTGGTGACCCCTCTAGTAATATAAAGATCTATATAGAGGGATTAAGGACCTCTTTCCTCCTGCCGGTGACCCCTCTAGTGATAGGATCTATATAGAGGAATCAGGACCTCCTTCCTCCTGCTGGTGACCCCTCTAGCGATAGGATCTATATAGCGGAATCAGGACCTCCTTCCTCCTGCCGGTGACCCATCTAGTGATGCCCCCTAGAATTCTATTCCCTTTCTCTACTGCCTGGCCACACTGTTTGCTCATTTTTCAATCATCTAAGATAACCACTTAAATGTACCTAAGCTTCCTAAAATAATGGAACATTTCTTGATGACTGTTTATTTGTTCTTCCCTTCTGGAATAATCTGCAGGTTGAGATATTACGATGACATAAAATGACATCACCACTGTTACCGTTTCCCCCGTGGGCCTCGTCCTAATGACTGCTAATTTTCCAGCTCAGCCTTTCCTCCTAGCACTCCCAGATAGACTCTTAATCACACCTCATGCTTATTAATGTTCGACTTGACATGTGCTCCCATTTGTCTCTTCCATGGACTAGGCGAGATATTAGACGGAGGAACATGATCCTCTGCAGATAATTCCAAAGACTTCCTTATCGTACCACCAAGATATCTCGGCACATTCAGTTTAATTATATTTTCTCTCCCCGGACAAGTTCATCAAACAGATCTACAAAGAAGTTTTTTGATTGGCTTTGAACTTTCTGTAGACACTGATACTGAGATCAGCCAGTAAATTAATTGGAACTGTTCACTTATCAAGATAAAGGTTTCCCCATCAATGTTTGTTTTGTTTTTTTGTTTTTTTTTGTGTTCAAGATAAATATCATTCCCCACAACTTTGCCCTTTTATTAAGATAATCTCAACATTTTTTATCATATATCAATTCATGTTCAAGTTACTAATTTTATGTAGCAGACGCTGCATTCGTGATTAAAATGTAGCTTTGTTTTTACAGTCAGGCTTTGGAATAGCCCACTAGAAGAGTTATGTCTTCCCGTTCCCCCAGCACACAGAAGTAAACATAATCAAATATAGACAGTATATATATATATATATATATATATATATACTGTTTGGAACATTCTTAAAAAGAAGGAACGCACCGGTGAGCTCAGCAACACCAAAAGACCCGGAAGACCACGGAAAACAACTGTGGTGGATGAGCGAAGAATTCTTTCCCTGGTGAAGAAAACACCCTTCACAACAGTTGGCCAGATCAAGAACACCCTCCAGGAGGTAGGTGTATGTGTGTCAAAGTCACCAATCAAGAGAAGACTTCACCAGAGTGAATACAGAGGGTTCACCACAAGATGGAAACCATTGGTGAGCCTCAAAAACAGGAAGGCCAGATTAGAGTTTGCCAAATGACATGTAAAAAAGCCTTCACAGTTCTGGAACAACATCCTATGGACAGATGAGACCGACATCAACTTGTACCAGAGTGATGGGAAGAGAAGAGTATGGAGAAGGAACTGCTCATGATCCTCAGCATACCACCTCATCAGTGATCATGGTGGTGGTAGTGTCATGGCGTGGGCATGTATGGCTGCCAATGGAACTGCTTCTCTTGTATTTATTGATGATGTGACTGCTGACAGAAGCAGCCGGATGAATTGTGAAGTGTTTCGGGGATATTATCGGCTCATATTCAGCCAAATGCTTCACAACTCATTGGACGCTTCACAGTGCAGATGGACAATGACCCAAAGCAGACTGCAAAAGACACCAAAGAAGTGGAATGTTCTGCAATGGCCAAGTCCATCACCTGACCTGAATCCGATTGAGCATTTCACTTGCTGAAGACAAAACTGAAGGGAAAATGCCCCAAGAACAAGCAGGAACTGAAGACAGTTGCAGTAGAGGCCTGGCAGAGCATCACCAGGGATGACACCCAGCGTCTGCTGATGTCTATGCGTTACACACTTCAGGCTGTAATTGATGCAAAGGGTTTGCAACCAAGTATTAAAAAGTGAAAGTTTGATTTATGATTATTATTCTGTCCCATTACTTTTGGTCCCTTAACAAGTGGGAGGCACATATGCAAACTGTTGTAATTCCTACACCGTTCACCTGATTTGGATGTAAATACCCTCAAATTAAAGCTGACAGTCTGCAGTTAAAGCACATCTTGTTTGTTTCATTTCAAATCCATTGTGGTGGTGTATAGAGCCAAAAATGTTAGAATTGTGTCCATGTCCCAATATTTATGGACCTGACTGTATATGATTCTTTGATTCGCTTTGGAGGATCAGCTTGAAGACTAAAAATAAGATCAATAGAAGTCCCGGGATTGTGTCATGTACCTGGTAGAGGAACCTGCAGTGATGAGGATGGCCGTTCTTACACCTCTGGCTCAGGACTTCTGGTAAAGAGAACAGGTGATGCAAGGGCAAGCGTGGTATGAGTGCCTAGTATTTCCTGCCATTGGCTGCAATGGTAAATGGGCTGAACATCAGCAGAGCCAGGCTGGGCAGCAGGGCCGGATCTAGCCTGTCCGATGTGGGGGTGCAGTAAAAAATGTCAGGGGGGCAGAGGATGGGAGGTCAGCAGGGCAGAGGACAGGGGTCACTGCTGGCAGGGCAGAGGACAGGGGTCAGGGGTCACTGCTAATAGGACAGAGGACAGGGGTCACTGCTGGGAGGGCAGAAGACAGGGGTCACTGATGGCAGGGCAGAGGACAGGGGTCACTGATGGCAGGGCAGAGGACAGGGGTCACTGCTAGAAGGGCAGAGGACAGGGGTCACTGCTAGAAGGGCAGAAGACAGGGGTCACTGATGGCAGAGTAGAGGACGGGGTCACTGCTAGAAGGGCAGAGGACAGGGGCATAGCTCCTTCCTCCATCCCTGTACTGCACACAACCTGGGCAGAGGTGACAGAGCTTCTCCCCCCCACACAATGCATAACTGAGATCAGTGCAGTGGCAGGCTAGGGCAGTATAATGTCAAACTAGGGCAGTAAAGTATCAGATTAGGGTGATATTGTGTACACTTAGGGCAGCACAGTGCCAGCTTAGGGTGTAGTGGTAGATTAGGCCAGTGTAGTGGCAGGTTAGGATAGTATAGTGGCAGTATAGTGGCAGGTTAGGGTTGGCTTTGGGGAGGGCATAGCCCACCCCAGAATCCCCCTAGATCTGGCAATGCTGGGCAGTGGGCAGAGGGTCAGCAGAGCCAAGATGGGCAGTGGGCAGAAGGTCAGCAGAGCCAGGCTGGGCAGAAGGTCAACAGAGCCAAGCTGGGCAGTGGGCAGAAGAACAGCAGAGCCAAGCTGGGCAGTGGGCAGAGGGTCAGCAGAGCCAGGCTGGGCAGTGGGCAGAAGGTCACCAGAGCCAGGCTGAGCAGAAGGTCACCAGAGCCAGGCTGAGCAGAAGGTCAGCAGAGCCAAGCTGGGCAGCAGGCAGAAGGTCAGCAGAGCTAGGCTGGGCAGAAGGTCAGCAGAGCCAGGCTGGGCAGTGGGCAGAGAGTCAGTAGAGATAACTCCCCCTGCTCTAGAAGCTTGAGAAGTTTCTAGAAGGCAGTGGGTGAGGGTGAGGAGGGGATGATCTGCATAGTTAAGGGATCTTGGCCAATCTACAAGCAGCCCTTAAATATGACTGAGCCTGCTTAGCAGGGAGAGCACAGTCAGGTGGAAGATGGAGTGAAGGCTGGAGTTTGAAGACTGGGAGAGGGCCCAGGAGAGGGGCATACCTGCAGGCAGGAGCTGGAAGGGAGGATCTCTCAGCCTCAATTGCCCATGAGAGAGGACAGCCTGGGATGCAGGGAAGGAACCAGCCCAGCATAAGGCCTGAAAGCAGCCACCAACCCACAAACTTGCAGGAGAGGACTGAGTGTGTAATCTAATACCCCCTGGGCCAGATAAGGGGAGAGGACATTCTGGTGGGAAACCTGACTAGCCCCATCTGGGCTTGTTGATTTAAAAGTGGCAGATTCTGGGTCCTCTGCTCAGGGATTCCCTCAGGCAGCTGGGTGAAGAAGTGAATTCCGTGGTCTGAGGTTGTACACCAAGAAGAGAATCTTTGTCTGTGGACTTGTACATAGTTGCTAAGGAGTTGTCAAGATGACGTTTCCTTGGGCATCCCATACACCCCTCAACCAAATCCAAGTTCAATACCCCTAATAAAACTACAAAAAAACAAGCTCAAGGACGGTTTACTGACTCCAGTGTGCAAGGTCTGAAGAAAGCGTGTGTTACCTGGCAGTGCAGGACTATCAGGGGACCCAAAAACTCAGAGGGCAGTGCTACACTGGCATTACCTTGGTGACAAAGTGCCTACAAGACCGTTCTTCAAGGAATTGGGTTCTTATTGACCATGCTCAGGTATAAAACACACCACCAACACATCTCCTAGCTCTCTGATGTCCCCTTCATCAGAACTTGGGAGAGATGTGATAAATGTATTATTAAATGTTTTCATGTTGCAGTTTAAATTCTAGAAAGCTGAAACATCTCCGTTGTGGCAGGACACTGCAGCGCGCTCACTTTTTAATTGGACTCACATTGAATGCGTTTAGCATCTTAGGTGCTGCTAGCAAGCAATGTCTTTTCTTGCAATAAAAACATCGAGATGGAAAGCCTCCAGCTCACCTATCAGCACGACGGTATAAAGGCAACGTCCATTATAAGGACAGACAAAGACATCCATCAAAATGAATATTTAACATCAACAGTCCGATGAATGATGACAGCTCCCACCAGCCTTCTGCCACCAGGGCGGTCAATAAACAACCTTTAGATGACACGGGCTGGTTAGTGCTTATCAGGCGGTGGTGTGGTTAGGAAGGTTATATATCGGTCCTATGGTCTGTTAACCTCATAGGCTGCCATCACTGAACTGCTTCGGAAAATTCTAGTTGTCTGGCTGTTGATTGATCCCAAGGCTCCGATATTTTGAGTCCATGACCAGAACATGCATGCTTGCAAGGCCAGTGCCAGCATAAGGCTGCTTAGGCAGCCACCTTAGGGCACCAGAATTGGGGGGAGAGCAGGAAAATCTAAATGCCTGGCTGTTGATTGATCCCAAGTCCCCGATATTTTGAGTCCCTGACCAGAACAAGTAAGTAGACCAGAAATTCTGGCTGCATGTTTGCAAGGCCAGTGCCAGCATAAGGCTACTTAGCCACCTTAGGGCACCAGGTTTGGGGGGGGGGGGGGCAGAAAAATCTGAATTTGTGTTTATAAAGGTTATACCTCGGTCCTATGGCCTGTTAACTACATAGGCTGCCATCACTGAACTGCTTTGGCAAATTCTATTTGCCTGGCTGTTGCTTGATATTTGATTGATGTTGAAGGATATTTTGAGTCCCTGACCAGAACATGTATGTAGACCTGAATTTCTGGTTGCATGTTTGCAAGGCCAGTGCCAGCATAAGGATGCTTAGGTAGCCACCTTAGGGCACCAGGATTGGGGGAAAGCAGGACAATCCAAATCCCCAACAAATGCCTGGCTGTTGATTGATCCCAAGGCTCAGATATTTTGAGTCCCTGACCAGAACAAGTATGTAGACCAGAAATTCTGGCTGCATGATTGAAGGCCAGAGCTGGCATAAGGATGCCTAGGCAGTCACCTTAGGGCACCAGGATTTGGTCGGGGGGGGGGGCAGAAAAATCCAAATCCCCAGAAAATGCCTGGCTGTTGATTGATCCCAAGGCTCCGATATTTTGAGTCCATGACCAGAACATGCATGCTTGCAAGGCCAGTGCCAGCATAAAGCTGCTTAGGCAGCCACCTTAGGGCACCAGAATTGGGGGGAGAGCAGGAAAATCTAAATGCCTGGCTGTTGATTGATCCCAAGGCTCCGATATTTTGAGCCACTGAGCAGAACAAGTATGTAGACCCAAAATTCTGGCTGCGTGTTTGCAAGGCCAGTGCCAGCATAAGGATACTTAGCCACCTTAGGGCACCAGGTTTGGGGGGGGGGGCAGAAAAATCTGAATTTGTGTTTATAAAGGTTATACCTCGGCCCTATGGTCTGTTAACTACATAGGCTGCCATCACTGAACTGCTTTGGAAAATTCTATTTGCCTGGCTGTTGCTTGATATTTGATTGATGTTGAAGGATATTTTGAGTCCCTGACCAGAACAAGTATGTAGAACTGAAATTCTGGCTGCATGCTTACAATCTCAGTGCCAGCATAAGGCTGCTTAGGCAGCCACCTTAGGGCACCAGAATTGAGGGGGGGGGGGCGAAAAATCCAAATCCCCGGCAAATGCCTGGCTGTTGACTGATCCCAAGGCTCAGATATTTTGAGTCCCTGACCAGAACAAGTATGTAGAACCGAAATTCTGGCTGCGTGCTTGCAATCTCAGTGCCAGCATAAGGCTGCTTAGGCAGCCACCTTAGGGCACCAGGATTTAGGGGGGGACAGAAAAATCTGAATCCCCAGCCAGAATCCCCAACAATATTTTGAGTCACTGACCAGAACACGTATGTAGACCAGAAATTCTGGCTGCTTGTTTGCAAGGCCAGTGCCAGCATAAGGCTGCTTAGGCAGCTACCTTAGATCACCAGGATTTGAGGGGAAGGGGGGGCAGAAAAATCTGAATCCCTAGTCATTTGCTGAGGATTTGGATTTTAACTTTTTTTTGCTGTACAGATGTTCGGACCTTTCAGCGGGGCGTTCTACACACACTCCCGGTTTCTGCAACCACCAGGAGTGTGTGTATATCTGAGAAGCCAACTTCTGGCTGTCAAATGGAACCAGTCCGGCATCTCTGCAGTTGCCAGATTGCTTCCAACCTCCCCAGTAGTGGGCAGCCCCCTCATACGTGCCCCTGCCTTGTATCCTGGGCTCCACTTGCCCATCTACTGGGCCAGGACCAGTATGGGGGGGTGCCACCAAGTAGAGGGGAGGGAGATGAGCAGACACGCATCTGCTTTCCTCCAAGTCTTCTTGCTGACCAGAAGCAACATGTAAAACATTACTTCTGTTCCCCCGTTCACTTTCCCCAGCCAGTATGGTAGGGAAGGAATCTAAGGCAATGGTGGATTGGAGGAGAGGTGAGGCATTCGGGGTCTTTTAGAGAGTTTGGTGTGTAGAGCACTTCTGTGTGAGAGAGACTGATGGGTATCCTGGTTCTCTGAGCCATCATCCAAGCAAGAAACAGCTGGAAGGAGCCAAGAGGGCACTTGAGCAGCAGTAAGTAGAAGTAAAACTCTAATGTCAATAAGAAAGGAAAAGGGGGCGCTTCTAAGTGCAGTATACCAGCGTTTATTAGAGAAAAACAGTTAAAAACACTTACAGTGCAAGAGGGCAGTGCAAACCAAGCTGCAGGAGCAGGAACATGTAACAGCGAAACCCCCTAATCACCCTTCGGAGACATGACAAAGAAACCCCCTAATCACCCTTCGGAGACATGACAAAGAAACCCCCTAATCACCCTTCGGAGACATTATTATTATTATACAGTATTTATAAAGCGCCAATAGTTGGCTCAGCGCTGTACATTACAAAGGGGGACAGAACATGTGACAGAACAATACCAATACAATGTGATACATGAGGGGATCGAGGGCCCTGCTCTTTGGAGCTTACAATCTAGGAGGGAGGGGATGGTGGCACAGGAGGAGATAGCGGTGGGGGATGGAGTGGTAGGAAGAGTGAAGGAGGTCGGCAAGTTAGCAGGGGGTGGGGTAGGCTTTCCTGAAGAGATGGGTTTTCAGGGTGCGCCTAAAGGAGAGGAGAGTAGGTGATAATCTGATGGGATGGGGCAGGGAGTTCCAGAGGATGGGTGACACCCTGGAGAAGTCCTGGAGGCGGGCATGGGAGGAGGAGAGCAGGGAACTAGAGAGAAGGAGGTCTTGTGAGGAGCGGAGTGTGCGTGTTGGGCGGTACTTGGATATTAGGTCGGTGATGTAGTTCGGGGCAGTATGGTGGACAGCTTTGTACGTCAGTGTTAGGATTTTGAATTTGATCCGTTGCGCAATCGGAAGCCAGTGGAGGGATTGGCAGAGGGGGGTGGAGGACACTGAATGGAGGCCAGTGGAGGGATTGGCAGAGAGGGGTGGCGGACACTGAGTGGAGGCCAGTGGAGGGATTGGCAGAGGGGGGTGGAGGACACTGAGTGGAGGCCAGTGGAGGGATTGGCAGAGGGGGGTGGCGGAGATGGAGCGGCTGGAAAGGTGAATGAGTCTGGCAGCCGTATTCAGGATGGACTGAAGCGGGGATAGCCAGCGGCGAGGCAGGCCAGTGAGGAGGGAGTTGCAGTAGTCGAGTCGTGATATGATGAGGGAGTGGATGAGCTGTTTAGTGGTTTCTGGGGTTAGGAACGTGCGGATTTTGGCAATGTTGCGGAGGTGGAGTCTGCATGTTGCGGAGGCGGAGTCTGCATGTTGCGGAGGTGGAGTCTGCATGTTGCGGAGGTGGAGTCTGCATGTTGCGGAGGTGGAGTCTGCATGTTGCGGAGGCGGAGTCTGCATGTTGTGGAGGTGGAGTCTGCATGAGTTTGTTAAAGATTGGACTTGGGGCTGGAAGGATAGGTTGGAGTCCAGAATGACACCCAGTACTCTGGCCTGCAGGGCGGGTTTGATATTGGCGTTGTTGGATGTGATGGAGAGGTCAATGGGGGGTGGGGTCCGGGCTGGGGGGAGGACAAGAAACTCGGTTTTGGAGAGGTTCAGTTTAAGGAAGTGGAGCGACATCCAGTCTGATATGTCGCTCAGTAGGTGTGTGATTCGGGCAGAGACCGAGGGGGTGAGGTGGGGGGTTGAGAGATAGATTTGTGTGACGTCGGCATAGAGGTGGTAGTTGAAGCCGTGAGAGTGTATGAGTTGGCCAAGGGAGGAGGTGTAGATGGAGAAGAGAAGGGGCCCGAGGACAGAGCCTTGGGGGACCCCAACAGAGAGGGGGAGTGAGGGGGAGGTGGTAGCATTATAGGTAACGCTGAAAGAGCGTTGTGATAGGTAGGATGAGAGCCAGGAGAGAGCAGAATCTCTGAGGCCGAGGGAGTGTAGATTTTTCAGGAGGAGGGGGTGGTGGACTGTGTCGAAGGCTCCGGAGAGGTCAAGGAGTAGGAGCACTGAATAGTGGCCATTAGCTTTGGCGGTTAGAAGGTCGTTGGAGAGTTTGAGTAAGGCAGTTTCGGTGGAGTGTAGGGGATGGAAGCCGGACTGTAGGGGGTCGAGGAGGTTGTTGTCGTTGAGGTGAGAGCATAGGCGGGTGTAGACGAGGTGCTCCAGGAGTTTAGATGTAAAGGGGACTGGGGACATCACAAAGAAACCCCGTAATCACCCTTCGGAGACGTGACAACAAAGTCCACAAGGAATGCGCAGCTCATACTTCTACAATAATCTGTGATGCATTTTTAATTTAAATTACGAGGAGTTTACCTTCGGAAATCCATCTCTGGACGCGAATCAAGTCAACAAAATTAGAATTAAGAATATTACGCCGATATTGAATTTTGTGGTTCTGTCCATCCAAATTACGTTTCAGAAAATGATATCAGATTTCATTACAGTGAGAGGAATATGCCGCGCCGCCATGGTTGGGCCATTTCCAGGTGGGATGATCTTCAGCTGCTCACCAGTACCAGCGGCCACCTTAGCAAGCAGCAACTTAGAGCATACAGTGCAGGAAATGCATATTTGCTCCCCTGCTGATGGTGAATGTTCGCCCCTCACACAGAAATGATCGGTCTAACAATGGAATGTTCGCCCCTCACACAGAAATGATCGGTCTAACAATGGAATGTTCGCCCCTCACACAGAAATGATCGGTCTAACAATGGAATGTTCGCCCCTCACACAGAAACGATCGGTCTAACAATGGAATGTTCGCCCCTCACACAGAAATGATCGGTCTAACAATGGAATGTTCGCCCCTCACACAGAAATGATGGGTCTAACAATGGAATGTTCGCCCCTCACACAGAAATGATGGGTCTAACAATGGAATGTTCGCCCCTCACACAGAAATGATGGGTCTAACAATGGAATGTTCGCCCCTCACACAGAAATGATCGGTCTAACAATGGAATGTTCGGTGTAACACTGAGAGACAGAATACAACAACAAATTCAGCAGAAATGCGTCTAACAAATGATGACGGATCTGCATGTTCATGAGGGAAAGAAGGATTTGATCCCCTTCACAAAACATGACTTAGTACTTGGTGGCCAATCCCTTGTTGGCAATCACAGAGGTCAGACGGTTCCTGGAGTTGGCCCCCAGGTTCGCACACATCTCAGGAGGGATTTTGGCCCACTCCTCTTGGCAGATCCTCTCCAAGTCATTAAGGTTTGGTGGCTGACATTTGGCAACTCAAACTTTCAGCTCCCTCCACAGATTTTCAATCTGATGAAGGTGTGGAGACTGGCTAGGCCACTCCAGGACCTTAATGTGCTTCTTCTGAGCCGCTCCTTTGTTGCCTTGGTCATGTGTTTTGGGTCCTTGTCATGCTGGAACACCTATCCACGACCCATTTTCAATGCCCTGGCTGAGGGAAGAAGGTTCTCACCCAAGATTTGATGGTACATTGCCCCGTCCATCATCCCTTTGATGCAGTGCAGTTGTCCTGTCCCCTTAGCAGAAAAACACCCCCAAAGCAGAATGTTTCCACCACCATGTTTCACAGTTGGGATGGTGTTCTTGGGGTCATAGGCAGCATTCCTCCTCCTCCAAACACGGCGAGTTGAGTCGATGCCAAAGAGCTGGATTTTGGTCTCATCTGACCACAACACTTCCCACCAGTCCTCCTCTGCATCATTCAGATGTTCAGTGGCAGACTTCAGACGGGCCTGGACATGGGCTTTCTTGAGCAGAGGGACCGTGCGGGCACTGCAGGATTTCAGTCCTTGTCGGCGTAGTGTGTTACCAATTGTTTTCTTGGTGACTGTGGTCCCAGCTGCCTGGAGATCATTGACAAGATCCTCACGTGTAGTTCTGGGATGATTCCTCACTGTTCTCATGATCATTGACACTCCACGAGGTGAGATCTTGCATGGTGCACCAGACCTAGGGAGACTGACACTTGTTTTGTGTTTCTTCCATTTGTGAATGATTGCACCAACTGTTGTCACCTTCTCACCAAGCTGCTTGGCCATAGTTTGGTAGCCCAGTCCAGCCTTGTGTAGGTCTACCATCTTGTCCCTGACATCCTTGGACAGCTCTTTGGTCTTTGCCATGGTGGAGAGTTTGGAATCTGATGGTTTGATGGCTCCTGTGGACAGGTGTCTTTTATACAGGTAACACAATGAGATTAGCAGCGTCACTTTCACTGACTATTGCGCGGTCGTGCAACGCTGCACCCAAATTAAATTTGTGTAGTTTTTTTCCCCACAAATTGAGCTTTCGGTATTTTATCGCCTGTGCGGTTTTTATTTTTTTGCGCTATAAAAAAAAAGACCGACAGTTTTGAGAAAAAAACAATATGTTGGACTCTTTGCTATTAAAGACGTCCAGTAAAAAAAATGTATAAATCAAATTTTGTCATAAATTTCGGCCAATCTGTATTCCGCTCCGTGTGTTGCTAATAAAAAAATCCCAATACGTGTAAATTAATTGTTTACGTGAAAGTTATAGCGTCTACAAATGGCGGGATAAATACTGGGATTATTGTTTTCAACTAACAATGGTGGGGATCAGCAACTTATAGCAGGACTGCGGGACTGCGGCGGGCATTCTGACACTGACTTGGTGTCACTGACATCCCCAGTGACACCAATACAATGATCAGTGCTAAAAAAAAAGCACTGACACTGTACTAATGGCACTGGGCAGGAAGGGGTTAACATGAGGGGCAATCAAAGGGTTAACTGTGTGCTGGGAGTGTTTTATTAAGGGGTGAGGGGGTGTGCTTCACTGTAAGTGTCAGGGTCCGCCGCGGCTCCGTCCCCGGCGCATGCGCAATAGCGGCGGCTCACGCCGGGACACAGGCACCAGATCCCGGCGGGCCGCGGCTGACAGGAGGCCGCGCATGCGCAGTAGGAGCCGCAGGCGCGCCTCGGGCGACCAATGACAGCCCGGGGGCGCGTCCTGGGCGGCCAATGGCAGTGCAGGGCGCGATATTTAAAGATGCCCTGCACTGTCACAAATCGCCGCAAGGTCTGATCTGATACCTGTGTTTCCTGTGATTGTGACCCGGATTGTTTGACGTTCTGCCTGCTCCTGCCCTGACCCGGATTATCTGACTACGCTGCCTTCCCCTGTGATTGACCCGGATTGTCCCTGACTACGCTGCCTTCTCCTGTCCCGACCCCCGGCTTGTTTGACCATTCTGTGGAGTGACCCCGGTAACTGACCCAGCGTGCGACCTGACCACTCTCTGCCTACTGTCTCGGTACCACGCCATTTCCCACGGTGACAACCGCCGGTTTATCCTGCCAGGTCCTGCCGGCCTCCTCACATCTGACTCTACTCTGTCCTACTTCTATCCACGGAGGCTCCCTCTGCCACGGGTGGTATTGCTCGGAGGTCGTGACCTGGTCCTGGTTCTGCTCCAAGTCCATCCCCACCATCAGGGGCCCTGGTGAAAACGCAGACCGGGACTTAGACCCCACGCTCCGGGTGATTCCGCCTAGTGGGCTGCCAGAGGTGCCACCTGGCGGATCCGTAACAGTAAGCACACCGATTGGGATGGCTCTGCTCAGCCATCCCGATCAGTGTGCCCAAACTGACAGGGAGGAGGGCTGTTGGTAAACAATGCAGCCCTCCTCCCTGTCGGTGATTGCCAGTAATCACCAACCGGGACCCAGTGATTGACACCCGGGGCCGCGATCAGGTAGGGCGCGCATGCGCCTCGCTCGCTCTCCCTACCCGGAAATGCAGAATCACTTATATGTACGTGATCCTGCGCACAGGGGCCGCTCTGTAGCAGTAAAAGTACTGTGGGCGGTCCTTAAGCGGTTAAAGGTAAAAAACTGCCCAAACCTGCCTCGCCCTGTGTGTGAAAAACGAACTGCCCCCCGAAACCTTAGAACTGGTTGGGCCACCCTTGGCAGCAGCAGCTGCAATCGAGCGTTTGTGAAAATTGGTGATGAGTCTCTCACGTCGTTGTGGAGGAATTTCGGCCCGCTCTTCTATGCAGAATTCAGGGGCGGACTGACCATTTGGAAACCCGGGCACTGCCCAAGGGCCTGGGGTCAGTAGGGGGCCCCATGAGATGCCCCTGGTACCTTTTTCATAGGCTTTTTTGAGTTTGGGCAAGGACACAGGGGCCCCATGATCCCCTATTGCTCGGGGGCCCCATGAGTTGTCATGCTAGGGTGATGGTATGTTAAAAAATAACATAAATAATAATATAAAATAAATAAAAATATAAAAAAATTTTTGAAAAATTATAATTTTTGGTTACAAACAAATTTGGGTTATTTTTTTTTACTAAAAATATAACTGAATACATTTTGGCCAAGTTTTATGAAGAAAGATTTATTTGCAGAATTTTATAAGAAAAACACTTTTTTTCAAAATGTTTGGATTTTTTCATTTACATAGCAAAATAAAAATAAAAATCCCAGCGGTGAATAAATACCACCAAAATAAAGTTGTATCTGTCTCAAAAAATTGCTAAAAAATGTATATGGGTGCAGTGTCGCATGACAGCGCAATTGTCATTCAAAGTGTAATAGTACTGAAAGCTGAAAATTGGCCTGGGCAGCAATGGGGACTGGAAGTGGTTAAGTGATGTCTTGATTCAACAGGTCTGGCAGTAATCAGGCCGGGGTTAAGTGATGTCTTGATTCAACAGGTCTGGCAGTAATCAGGCCGGGGTTAAGTGATGTCTTGATTCAACAGGTCTGGCAGTAATCAGGCCGGGGTTAAGTGATGTCTTTATTCAACAGGTCTGGCAGTAATCAGGCCGGGGTTAAGTGATGTCTTGATTCAACAGGTCTGGCAGTAATCAGGCCGGGGGTGTGGCAAGTGAAATTTAACTCAGCTTTCCAAAAAAATGTGGTTAAACACAGTTCATTCATGATTTAGTAAGGGGGGGCTCTGACTTTTTCACATAGGGCCAGGCATGTTTGGATAACTTTTTCCCCCTAATAAATGATATCAGCATTTAAAAACTGCATTTTGTATTTACTCTGAGTTTTTTTGTGTAATATTAATTTTTTTTTGACAATCTGAATCATAAGTGTGACAAATAAGCAAAAAAATCAGGAAGGGAGCAAATACTTTTTCACAGCACTGTATTACCTGTAATAGTCATCGCCCTCTAGTGACTATATTGTGGTGTTTTCTGCATTCACACGTTCAAACTGCAGAGAACACGGCCTGAGAACATTCGATTGTTTCCTCATTCCCACAGAATGACTGGATGCGCAGCCGATGGACACACAGCTATGTTTTCTATAAATACACCCCTTAGAATTGTGAGAAGCAGAAGGAGCTCATTACACAAGCAGCCTCTCTTCCTTGCTTCATAGTACGGAATGTGTAATGAGCAAACATGGCTCTGTACTCTGTACGTAGCACACCCCTGAACTCTGCACTCTGTACGTAGTGTATTCCTGAACCCTGCACTCTGTACGTAGCATACTCCTGAACTCTGCACTCTGTACGTAGCACACTCCTGAGCTCTGCACTCTGTACATAGCGTACTCCTGAACTCTGCACTCTGTACGTAGCACACTCCTGAGCTCTGCACTCTGTACGTAGCACACTCCTGAACCCTGCACTCTGTACATAGCGTACTCCTGAACTCTGCACTCTGTACGTAGCACACTCCTGAGCTCTGCACTCTGTACGTAGCACACTCCTGAGCTCTGCACTCTGTACGTAGCACACTCCTGAGCTCTGCACTCTGTACGTAGCACACTCCTGAACTCTGCACTCTGTACGTAGTGTATTCCTGAACCCTGCACTCTGTACGTAGCATACTCCTGAACTCTGCACTCTGTACGTAGCACACTCCTGAGCTCTGCACTCTGTACATAGCGTACTCCTGAACTCTGCACTCTGTACGTAGCACACTCCTGAGCTCTGCACTCTGTACGTAGCACACTCCTGAACCCTGCACTCTGTACATAGCGTACTCCTGAACTCTGCACTCTGTACGTAGCACACTCCTGAGCTCTGCACTCTGTACGTAGCACACTCCTGAGCTCTGCACTCTGTACGTAGCACACTCCTGAGCTCTGCACTCTGTACGTAGCACACTCCTGAACTCTGCACTCTGTACGTAGCACACTCCTGAACTCTGCACTCTGTACGTAGCACACTCCTGAACTCTGCACTCTGTACGTAGCACACTCCTGAACTCTGCACTCTGTACGTAGCACACTCCTGAACTCTGTACGTAGCACACTCCTGAACTCTGCACTCTGTACGTAGCACACTCCTGAACTCTGCACTCTGTACGTAGCGTACTCCTGAACTCTGCACTCTGTACGTAGCATACTCCTGAACTCTGCACCTATACGTAGCATACTCCTGAACTCTGCACTCTGTACGTAGCACACTCCTGAACTCTGCACTCTGTACGTAGCATACTCCTGAACTCTGCACCTATACGTAGCGTACTCCTGAACTCTGCACTCTGTACGTAGCATACTCCTGAACTCTGCACCTATACGTAGCACACTCCTGAACTCTGCACTCTGTACGTAGCGTACTCCTGAACTCTGCACTCTGTACGTAGTGTATTCCTGAACTCTGCACTCTGTACGTAGCATACTCCTGAACTCTGCACTCTGTACGTAGCACACTCCTGAACTCTGCACCTATACGTAGCGTACTCCTGAACTCTGCACTCTGTACGTAGCACACTCCTGAACTCTGCACTCTGTACATAGCGTACTCCTGAACTCTGCACTCTGTACGTAGCACACTCCTGAACTCTGCACTCTGTACGTAGCGTACTCCTGAACTCTGCACTCTGTACGTAGCATACTCCTGAACTCTGCACCTATACGTAGCACACTCCTGAACTCTGCACTCTGTACGTAGTGTATTCCTGAGCGCTGCACTCTGTACGTAGCATACTCCTGAACTCTGCACTCTGTACGTAGCATACTCCTGAACTCTGCACTCTGTACGTAGTGTATTCCTGAGCGCTGCACTCTGTACGTAGCATACTCCTGAGCTCTGCATGTAGCATACTCCTGAACTCTGCACTCTGTACGTAGCATATTCCTGAACTCTGCACTCTGTACATAGCATACTCCTGAACTCTGCACTCTGTACGTAGCATACTCCTGAACTCTGCACTCTGTACGTAGCATACTCCTGAACTCTGCATGTAACGTACTCCTAAGCTCTGCAATCTGTACGTAGCATATTCCTGAACCCTGCACTCTGTAGGTGGCATACTCCTGAGCACTGCACTCTGTACGTATTGCACTCCTGAACCCTGCACTCTGTACGTAGCGTACTCCTGAACTCTGTACATAGCTCACTCCTGAACCCTTCACTCTGCACTTAGCATATTCCTGCACCCTGCACTTTGCATGTAGCATACTCCTTAACCCTGCAGTCTGTACATAGCACCCTCCTGCACCCTGCGCTCTGTACATAGCACCCTCCTGCACCCTGCACTCTGCATGTAGCACCCTCCTGCACCCTGCACTCTGCATGTAGCACCCTCCTGCACCCTGCACTCTGCATGTAGCACCCTCCTGCACCCTGCACTCTGCATGTAGCACCCTCCTGCACCCTGCACTCTGCATGTAGCACCCTCCTGCACCCTGCACTCTGCACGCTGAGCACTCCTGAACGTTACATACATAGTCTTCCAGATACAACCGGCCCTTTGAAGGCAACCATCATACGGCCCCGGATGAAATGGAGTTTGACAGCCCTGATATACATCCATCTGATGTCTTTTCTGTTGATATATAAAACAATTGAGGATTCCGTGCGCTGCCTGTGCGCCTGTCTATACCGTGTCCATAGCGTGCTGTATGTGATTGCAGTGCGGGGAATGTATTGATTTGCTGTCTGTCAGCCTTGGCCGGTCTCACTGGCTCTCCCACGTTGTGCTTTGCTTGGCATGTTTCCGGGTCTCACCGCAGAACAACATTCTCCAAAACACTCCGAGCGAGGAAGTCCCAGCTGCCCGCGCTGAATTCCACATTAGAAGCCGCAGAGTTACATAAAAAAGAAAAAAACAAAGAAAAAAACACATCAAACACATTTGTTTCACTTTTTTTTTATGTTGTTTTTTCCCTTTTTTTCTGAAAAGAAACAAACAACATACGTTGGACGTCAATTCAATCCATACGCTAGTCGTTTTTTTATGCCATTATCAGGCGCCGCCGCCAAAACACGAAAAAAAATCCTATATTGCCAATATTGTGCATTTTTTTTATTACTTTTTTTTTTGTTGTTTTTATTCCACCTAAACTCACTGACACGAAACCCCATTTTCGGGTTTTGGGGTGTCTACAGTTACCGGGATCTACCGTACAACGCACGAGCGTCTCATTGGCTTTTCTACAGAAGGGGATCGTTCCTTTAAATGTAACCTGTTTTATAAATGTTCCTAAGCTGATAGAGAATTTAAAAATGAAAATGAAATTAAAAATGAAGTGTGTGTGTAGTTGTGTACTCACTTATTGCCAATAAGAAAGCCCAGCACTAGCTCTGCGCTTATTGGCTGCTCCTTCTAGACAAGAAATGAAGACCTAAGCTTTAATGTGAAGTTTTTGATATCTTCTAAATATCAATACATGCCCCTTAAAATTGTTTTTTTTCTATATTTTGCAGTTCATTAGAAAGCCCAGCACTAGCTCTGGATTCATTGACTACTTCTGCAGCCAAAAGACTTAGACCTAGGCTTTAATGTGGCGTTTTTAATATCTTCTTAATACCAATAGATGCCCCATAACTCGTTTTTAATATATATTGAAGTTCATCAGAAAGCCCAGCACTAGCTCTGGATTCATTGACTACTTCTGCAGCCAAAAGACTTAGACCTAGGCTTTAATGTGGAGTTTTTAATATCTTCTTAATATCAATACATGCCTCATAACTCATTTTTAATATATATTGAAGTTCATCAGAAAGCCCAGCACTAGCTCTGCGCTTATTGGCTGCTCCTTCTAGACAAGAAATGAAGACCTAAGATTTAATGTGAAGTTTTTGATATCTTCTTAATATCAATACATGCCCCTTAAAATCGTTTTTTTCTATATTTTGCAGTTCATTAGAAAGCCCAGCACTAGCTCTGAATTCATTGACTACTTCTGCGGCCAAAAGACTTAGACCTAGGCTTTAATGTGGCGTTTTTAATATCTACTTAATATCAATAGATGCCCCATAACTCGTTTTTAATATATATTGAAGTTCATCAGAAAGCCCAGCACTAGCTCTGGATTCATTGACTACTTCTGCAGCCAAAAGACTTAGACCTAGGCTTTAATGTGGAGTTTTTAATATCTTCTTAATATCAATACATGCCCCATAACTCATTTTTAATATATATTGA
The DNA here is from genome assembly GCF_062004578.1 of Staurois parvus. Lineage (NCBI taxonomy): Eukaryota > Metazoa > Chordata > Amphibia > Anura > Ranidae > Staurois > Staurois parvus. The sequence goes on along the minus strand of NW_028319235.1, from coordinate 78,197 downwards.
AGTTCATCAGAAAGCCCAGCACTAGCTCTGCGCTTATTGGCTGCTCCTTCTAGACAAGAAATGAAGACCTAAGATTTAATGTGAAGTTTTTGATATCTTCTTAATATCAATACATGCCCCTTAAAATCGTTTTTTTCTATATTTTGCAGTTCATTAGAAAGCCCAGCACTAGCTCTGGATTCATTGACTACTTCTGCGGCCAAAAGACTTCGACCTAGGCTTTAATGTGGAGTTTTTAATATCTTCTTAATATCAATAGATGCCCCATAACTCGTTTTTAATATATATTGAAGTTCATCAGAAAGCCCAGCACTAGCTCTGCATTCGATGACTGCTCCTGTTGCCTGAACAGGTAGAACTAGGCTTCTACATATACTGTTTATATTTTATTTTTATATATTTTTTATTTTTATTGCCTACATATCATGACTTCCCTTTGGCCTTCTTTTTTCCTATTTATTACACTTAATAAGAAAGCCCAGCACTAGCTCTGGATTCGCTGACCGCTCCTGCAGACAAAAAATGAAGACCTAAGCTTTAATGTGGAGTTTTTATTATCTTCTCTTACTATCAATACATGCACCTTAAACTTCTTTTTTGCTATATTTTGCAGTTCATTAGAAAGCCCAGCACTAGCTCTGCACTTATTGGCTGCTCCTGCAGACAAAAAATGTAGACCTAAGACTTAATGTGAAGTTTTTATTATCTTATCTTAATATCAATAGATGCCCCATAACTTGTTTTTTCTATATATTGCAGTTCATCAGAAAGCCCAGCACTAGCTCTGCATTCGATGACTGCTCCTGTTGCCTGAACAGGTAGATCTAGGCTTCTACATATACTTTTTATATGGTTTTTTTTATTGCCTACATATCATGACTGGCCTTTGACGTTCTTTTTTCCTATTTATTACACTTACTAAGAAAGCCCAGCACTAGCTCTGGATTCGCTGACCGCTCCTGCAGACAAAAGATTTAGATCCAGGCTTTAATGTGGAGTTTTTCATCTCTTACATATCAATACAAATCAATGCCCCTAAAACTCTTTTTCACTATATATTGCAGGTCATTAGAAAGCCCAGCATCTCCACCACACCCACACACTCCTCTACTGACCTCCACCACGCCCATACACTCCTCTACTGACCTCCACCACGCCCATACACTCCTCTACTGACCTCCACCACGCCCATACACTCCTCTACTGACCTCCACCACGCCCATACACTCCTCTACTGACCTCCACCACGCCCATACACTCCTCTACTGACCTCCACCACGCCCATACACTCTTCTACTGACCTCCACCACGCCCATACACTCCCCTACTGACCTCCACCATGCCCACACACTCCTCTACTGACCTCCACCACGCCCATACACTCCTCTACTGACCTCCACCACGCCCATACACTCCCCTACTGACCTCCACCACGCCCATACACTCCTCTACTGACCTCCACCACGCCCACACACTCCTCTACTGACCTCCACCATGCCAACACACTCCCCTACTGACCTCCACCACGCCCATACACTCCTCTACTGACCTCCACCACGCCCATACACTCCTCTACTGACCTCCAGCACGCCCACACACTCCTCTACTGACCTCCACCACGCCCACACACTCCTCTACTGACCTCCACCACGCCCATACACTCCTCTACTGACCTCCACCACGCCCATACACTCCTCTACTGACCTCCACCACACCTACACACTCCTCTACTGACCTCCACCACGCCTACACACTCCTCTACTGACCTCCACCACACCCATACACTCCTCTACTGACCTCCACTACGCCCATACACTCCTCTACTGACCTCCACCACGCCTACACACTCCTCTACTGACCTCCACCACGCCAATACACTCCTCTACTGACCTCCACCACGCCTACACACTCCTCTACTGACCTCCACCACACCCATACACTCCTCTACTGATCTCCACCACGCCCATACACTCCTCTACTGACCTCCACCACACCCATACACTCCTCTACTGACCTCCACCACACCCATACACTCCTCTACTGACCTCCACCACGCCCACACACTCCTCTACTGACCTCCACCACGCCCACACACTCCTCTACTGACCTCCACCACGCCCACACACTCCCCTACTGACCTCCACCACGCCCACACACTCCTCTACTGACCTCCACCACGCCCACACACTGCTATACTGACCTCCACCACGCCCACACACTCCTCTACTGACCTCCACCACGCCCACACACTCCCCTACTGACCTCCACCACGCCCACACACTCCCCTACTGACCTCCACCACTCCCACACACTCCTCTACTGGCCTCCACCACGCCCATACACTCCTCCACTGACCTCAACCACGCCCATACACTCCCCTACTGACCTCCACCACACCCACACACTCCCCTACTGACCTCCACCACACCCACACACTCCTCTACTGACCTCCACCACGCCCATACACTCCTCTACTGACCTCCACCACGCCTACACACTCCTCTACTGACCTCCACCACACCCATACACTCCTCTACTGATCTCCACCACGCCCATACACTCCTCTACTGACCTCCACCACACCCATACACTCCTCTACTGACCTCCACCACACCCATACACTCCTCTACTGACCTCCACCACGCCCACACACTCCTCTACTGACCTCCACCACGCCCACACACTCCTCTACTGACCTCCACCACGCCCACACACTCCCCTACTGACCTCCACCACGCCCACACACTCCTCTACTGACCTCCACCACGCCCACACACTGCTATACTGACCTCCACCACGCCCACACACTCCCCTACTGACCTCCACCACGCCCACACACTCCCCTACTGACCTCCACCATGCCCACACACTCCTCTACTGACCTCCACCACGCCCATACACTCCTCTACTGACCTCCACCACGCCCATACACTCCCCTACTGACCTCCACCACGCCCATACACTCCTCTACTGACCTCCACCACGCCCACACACTCCTCTACTGACCTCCACCATGCCAACACACTCCCCTACTGACCTCCACCACGCCCATACACTCCTCTACTGACCTCCACCACGCCCATACACTCCTCTACTGACCTCCAGCACGCCCACACACTCCTCTACTGACCTCCACCACGCCCACACACTCCTCTACTGACCTCCACCACGCCCATACACTCCTCTACTGACCTCCACCACGCCCATACACTCCTCTACTGACCTCCACCACACCTACACACTCCTCTACTGACCTCCACCACGCCTACACACTCCTCTACTGACCTCCACCACACCCATACACTCCTCTACTGACCTCCACTACGCCCATACACTCCTCTACTGACCTCCACCACGCCTACACACTCCTCTACTGACCTCCACCACGCCAATACACTCCTCTACTGACCTCCACCACGCCTACACACTCCTCTACTGACCTCCACCACACCCATACACTCCTCTACTGATCTCCACCACGCCCATACACTCCTCTACTGACCTCCACCACACCCATACACTCCTCTACTGACCTCCACCACACCCATACACTCCTCTACTGACCTCCACCACGCCCACACACTCCTCTACTGACCTCCACCACGCCCACACACTCCTCTACTGACCTCCACCACGCCCACACACTCCCCTACTGACCTCCACCACGCCCACACACTCCTCTACTGACCTCCACCACGCCCACACACTGCTATACTGACCTCCACCACGCCCACACACTCCTCTACTGACCTCCACCACGCCCACACACTCCCCTACTGACCTCCACCACGCCCACACACTCCCCTACTGACCTCCACCACTCCCACACACTCCTCTACTGGCCTCCACCACGCCCATACACTCCTCCACTGACCTCAACCACGCCCATACACTCCCCTACTGACCTCCACCACACCCACACACTCCCCTACTGACCTCCACCACACCCACACACTCCTCTACTGACCTCCACCACGCCCATACACTCCTCTACTGACCTCCACCACACCCATACAATCCTTTACTGACCTCCACCACACCCATACACTCCCCTACTGACCTCCACCACACCCATACACTCCTCTACTGACCTCCACCACGCCCATAAACTCCCCTACTGACCTCCACCACGCCCACACACTCCCCTACTGACCTCCACCACTCCCACACACTCCTCTACTGGCCTCCACCACGCCCATACACTCCTCCACTGACCTCAACCACGCCTATACACTCCCCTACTGACCTCCACCACACCCACACACTCCCTTACTGACCTCCACCACACCCATGCACTCCTCTACTGACCTCCACCACGCCCATACACTCCTCTACTGACCTCCACCACACCCATACACTCCTCTACTGACCTCCACCACACCCATACACTCCTCTACTGACCTCCACCACACCTACACACTCCTCTACTGACCTCCACCACGCCTACACACTCCTCTACTGACCTCCACCACACCCATACACTCCTCTACTGACCTCCACCACGCCCATACACTCCTCTACTGACCTCCACCACGCCTACACACTCCTCTACTGACCTCCACCACGCCAATACACTCCTCTACTGACCTCCACCACGCCTACACACTCCTCTACTGACCTCCACCACACCCATACACTCCTCTACTGACCTCCACCACGCCCATACACTCCTCTACTGACCTCCACCACGCCTACACACTCCTCTACTGACCTCCACCACGCCAATACACTCCTCTACTGACCTCCACCACGCCTACACACTCCTCTACTGACCTTCAACACGCCCATACACTCCTCTACTGACCTCCACCACACCCATACACTCCTCTACTGACCTCCACCACGCCCACACACTCCCCTACTGACCTCCACCACACCCATACACTCCTCTACTGACCTCCACCACGCCCATACACTCCCCTACTGACCTCCACCACGCCCACACACTCCCCTACTGACCTCCACCACTCCCACACACTCCTCTACTGGCCTCCACCACGCCCATACACTCCTCCACTGACCTCAACCACGCCCATACACTCCCCTACTGACCTCCACCACACCCACACACTCCTCTACTGACCTCCTCTACGCCCATACACTCCTCTACTGACCTCCACCACACCCATACAATCCTTTACTGACCTCCACCACACCCATACACTCCCCTACTGACCTCCACCACAGCCATACACTCCTCTACTGACCTCCACCACGCCCATACACTCCCCTACTGACCTCCACCACACACATAAACTCCCCTACTGACCTCCACCACACCCATACACTCCTCTACTGACCTCCACCACGCTCATACACTCCTCTACTGACCTCCACCACACCCATACACTCCTCTACTGACCTGCACCACACCCATACACTCCTCTACTGACCTCCACCACGCCCACACACTCCTCTACTGACCTCCACCACACCCATACACTCCCCTACTGACCTCCACCACACCCATACACTCCTCTACTGACCTCCACCACGCCCATACACTCCCCTACTGACCTCCACCACGCCCACACACTCCCCTACTGACCTCCACCACTCCCACACACTCCTCTACTGGCCTCCACCACGCCCATACACTCCTCCACTGACCTCAACCACGCCCATACACTCCCCTACTGACCTCCACCACACCCACACACTCCCTTACTGACCTCCACCATGCCCATACACTCCTCTACTGACCTCCACCACACCCATACACTCCTCTACTGACCTCCACCACACCCATGCACTCCTCTACTGACCTCCACCAAGCCCATACACTCCTCTACTGACCTCCACCACACCCATACACTCCTCTACTGACCTCCACCACACCCATACACTCCTCTACTGACCTCCACCACACCTACACACTCCTCTACTGACCTCCACCACGCCTACACACTCCTCTACTGACCTCCACCACACCCATACACTCCTCTACTGACCTCCACCACGCCCATACACTCCTCTACTGACCTCCACCACACCCATACACTCCTCTACTGACCTCCACCACGCCCATACACTCCTCTACTGACCTCCACCACGCCTACACACTCCTCTACTGACCTCCACCACACCCATACACTCCTCTACTGACTTCCACCACGCCCATACACTCCTCTACTGACCTCCACCACGCCTACACACTCCTCTACTGACCTCCACCACGCCAATACACTCCTCTACTGACCTCCACCACGCCTACACACTCCTCTACTGACCTCCACCACGCCCATACACTCCTCTACTGACCTCCACCACACCCATACACTCCTCTACTGACCTCCACCACACCCATACACTCCTCTACTGACCTCCACCACGCCCACACACTCCTCTACTGACCTCCACCACGCCCACACACTCCCCTACTGACCTCCACCACGCCCACACACTCCCCTACTGACCTCCATCACGCCCACACACTCCTCTACTGACCTCCACCACGCCCACACACTGCTATACTGACCTCCACCACGCCCACACACTCCTCTACTGACCTCCACCACGCCCACACACTCCCCTACTGACCTCCACCACGCCCACACACTCCTTTACTGACCTCCACCACTCCCACACACTCCTCTACTGGCCTCCACCACGCCCATACACTCCTCCACTGACCTCAACCACGCCCATACACTCCTCTACTGACCTCCACCACACCCACACACTCCCCTACTGACCTCCACCACACCCACACACTCCTCTACTGACCTCCACCACGCCCATACACTCCTCTACTGACCTCCACCACACCCATACAATCCTTTACTGACCTCCACCACACCCATACACTCCCCTACTGACCTCCACCACACCCATACACTCCTCTACTGACCTCCACCACGCCCATACACTCCCCTACTGACCTCCACCACGCCCACACACTCCCCTACTGACCTCCACCACTCCCACACACTCCTCTACTGGCCTCCACCACGCCCATACACTCCTCCACTGACCTCAACCACGCCCATACACTCCCCTACTGACCTCCACCACACCCACACACTCCCCTACTGACCTCCACCACACCCACACACTCCTCTACTGACCTCCTCCACGCCCATACACTCCTCTACTGACCTCCACCACACCCATACAATCCTTTACTGACCTCCACCACACCCATACACTCCCCTACTGACCTCCACCACAGCCATACACTCCTCTACTGACCTCCACCACGCCCATACACTCCCCTACTGACCTCCACCACACCCATAAACTCCCCTACTGACCTCCACCACACCCATACACTCCTCTACTGACCTCCACCACGCTCATACACTCCTCTACTGACCTCCACCACACCCATACACTCCTCTACTGACCTGCACCACACCCATACACTCCTCTACTGACCTCCACCACGCCCACACACTCCTCTACTGACCTCCACCACGCCTACACACTCCTCTACTGACCTCCACCACACCCATACACTCCCCTACTGACCTCCACCACGCCCATACACTCCTCTACTGACCTCCACCACACCCATACACTCCTCTACTGACCTCCACCACACCCATACACTCCTCTACTGACCTCCACCACACCCATACACTCCTCTACTGACCTCCACCACGCCCACACACTCCTCTACTGACCTCCACCACGCCCACACACTCCCCTACTGACCTCCACCACACCCATACAATCCTTTACTGACCTCCACCACACCCATACACTCCCCTACTGACCTCCACCACAGCCATACACTCCTCTACTGACCTCCACCACGCCCATACACTCCCCTACTGACCTCCACCACACCCATAAACTCCCCTACTGACCTCCACCACACCCATACACTCCTCTACTGACCTCCACCACGCTCATACACTCCTCTACTGACCTCCACCACACCCATACACTCCCCTACTGACCTCCACCACGCCCACACACTCCCCTACTGACCTCCACCACTCCCACACACTCCTCTACTGGCCTCCACCACGCCCATACACTCCTCCACTGACCTCAACCACGCCCATACACTCCCCTACTGACCTCCACCACACCCACACACTCCTCTACTGACCTCCTCTACGCCCATACACTCCTCTACTGACCTCCACCACACCCATACAATCCTTTACTGACCTCCACCACACCCATACACTCCCCTACTGACCTCCACCACAGCCATACACTCCTCTACTGACCTCCACCACGCCCATACACTCCCCTACTGACCTCCACCACACCCATAAACTCCCCTACTGACCTCCACCACACCCATACACTCCTCTACTGACCTCCACCACGCTCATACACTCCTCTACTGACCTCCACCACACCCATACACTCCTCTACTGACCTGCACCACACCCATACACTCCTCTACTGACCTCCACCACGCCCACACACTCCTCTACTGACCTCCACCACACCCATACACTCCCCTACTGACCTCCACCACACCCATACACTCCTCTACTGACCTCCACCACGCCCATACACTCCCCTACTGACCTCCACCACGCCCACACACTCCCCTACTGACCTCCACCACTCCCACACACTCCTCTACTGGCCTCCACCACGCCCATACACTCCTCCACTGACCTCAACCACGCCCATACACTCCCCTACTGACCTCCACCACACCCACACACTCCCTTACTGACCTCCACCATGCCCATACACTCCTCTACTGACCTCCACCACACCCATACACTCCTCTACTGACCTCCACCACACCCATGCACTCCTCTACTGACCTCCACCAAGCCCATACACTCCTCTACTGACCTCCACCACACCCATACACTCCTCTACTGACCTCCACCACACCCATACACTCCTCTACTGACCTCCACCACACCTACACACTCCTCTACTGACCTCCACCACGCCTACACACTCCTCTACTGACCTCCACCACACCCATACACTCCTCTACTGACTTCCACCACGCCCATACACTCCTCTACTGACCTCCACCACACCCATACACTCCTCTACTGACCTCCACCACGCCCATACACTCCTCTACTGACCTCCACCACGCCTACACACTCCTCTACTGACCTCCACCACACCCATACACTCCTCTACTGACTTCCACCACGCCCATACACTCCTCTACTGACCTCCACCACGCCTACACACTCCTCTACTGACCTCCACCACGCCAATACACTCCTCTACTGACCTCCACCACGCCTACACACTCCTCTACTGACCTCCACCACGCCCATACACTCCTCTACTGACCTCCACCACACCCATACACTCCTCTACTGACCTCCACCACACCCATACACTCCTCTACTGACCTCCACCACGCCCACACACTCCTCTACTGACCTCCACCACGCCCACACACTCCCCTACTGACCTCCACCACGCCCACACACTCCCCTACTGACCTCCATCACGCCCACACACTCCTCTACTGACCTCCACCACGCCCACACACTGCTATACTGACCTCCACCACGCCCACACACTCCTCTACTGACCTCCACCACGCCCACACACTCCCCTACTGACCTCCACCACGCCCACACACTCCTTTACTGACCTCCACCACTCCCACACACTCCTCTACTGGCCTCCACCACGCCCATACACTCCTCCACTGACCTCAACCACGCCCATACACTCCTCTACTGACCTCCACCACACCCACACACTCCCCTACTGACCTCCACCACACCCACACACTCCTCTACTGACCTCCACCACGCCCATACACTCCTCTACTGACCTCCACCACACCCATACAATCCTTTACTGACCTCCACCACACCCATACACTCCCCTACTGACCTCCACCACACCCATACACTCCTCTACTGACCTCCACCACGCCCATACACTCCCCTACTGACCTCCACCACGCCCACACACTCCCCTACTGACCTCCACCACTCCCACACACTCCTCTACTGGCCTCCACCACGCCCATACACTCCTCCACTGACCTCAACCACGCCCATACACTCCCCTACTGACCTCCACCACACCCACACACTCCCCTACTGACCTCCACCACACCCACACACTCCTCTACTGACCTCCTCCACGCCCATACACTCCTCTACTGACCTCCACCACACCCATACAATCCTTTACTGACCTCCACCACACCCATACACTCCCCTACTGACCTCCACCACAGCCATACACTCCTCTACTGACCTCCACCACGCCCATACACTCCCCTACTGACCTCCACCACACCCATAAACTCCCCTACTGACCTCCACCACACCCATACACTCCTCTACTGACCTCCACCACGCTCATACACTCCTCTACTGACCTCCACCACACCCATACACTCCTCTACTGACCTGCACCACACCCATACACTCCTCTACTGACCTCCACCACGCCCACACACTCCTCTACTGACCTCCACCACGCCTACACACTCCTCTACTGACCTCCACCACACCCATACACTCCCCTACTGACCTCCACCACGCCCATACACTCCTCTACTGACCTCCACCACACCCATACACTCCTCTACTGACCTCCACCACACCCATACACTCCTCTACTGACCTCCACCACACCCATACACTCCTCTACTGACCTCCACCACGCCCACACACTCCTCTACTGACCTCCACCACGCCCACACACTCCCCTACTGACCTCCACCACGCCCACACACTCCCCTACTGACCTCCATCACGCCCACACACTCCTCTACAGACCTCCACCACGCCCACACACTGCTATACTGACCTCCACCACGCCCACACACTCCTCTACTGACCTCCACCACGCCCACACACTCCCCTACTGACCTCCACCACGCCCACACACTCCTTTACTGACCTCCACCACTCCCACACACTCCTCTACTGGCCACCACCACGCCCATACACTCCTCCACTGACCTCAACCACGCCCATACACTCCTCTACTGACCTCCACCACACCCACACACTCCCCTACTGACCTCCACCACACCCACACACTCCTCTACTGACCTCCACCACGCCCATACACTCCTCTACTGACCTCCACCACACCCATACAATCCTTTACTGACCTCCACCACACCCATACACTCCCCTACTGACCTCCACCACACCCATACACTCCTCTACTGACTACACCACGCCCATACACTCCCCTACTGACCTCCACCACGCCCACACACTCCTCTACTGACCTCCTCCACGCCCATACACTCCTCTACTGACCTCCACCACACCCATACAATCCTTTACTGACCTCCACCACACCCATACACTCCCCTACTGACCTCCACCACAGCCATACACTCCTCTACTGACCTCCACCACGCCCATACACTCCCCTACTGACCTCCACCACACCCATAAACTCCCCTACTGACCTCCACCACACCCATACACTCCTCTACTGACCTCCACCACGCTCATACACTCCTCTACTGACCTCCACCACACCCATACACTCCTCTACTGACCTGCACCACACCCATACACTCCTCTACTGACCTCCACCACGCCCACACACTCCTCTACTGACCTCCACCACGCCTACACACTCCTCTACTGACCTCCACCACGCCCATACACTCCCCTACTGACCTCTACCACGCCCATACACTCCTCTACTGACCTCCACCACACCCATACACTCCTCTACTGACCTCCACCACACCCATACACTCCTCTACTGACCTCCACCACACCCATACACTCCTCTACTGACCTCCACCACGCCTACACACTCCTGTACTGACCTCCACCACACCCATACACTCCCCTACTGACCTCCACCACACCCATACACTCCCCTACTGACCTCCACCACACCCATACACTCCTCTACTGACCTCCACCACACCCATACACTCCTCTACTGACCTCCACCACGCCCATACACTCCTTTACTGACCTCTACCACGCCCATACACTCCTTTACTGACCTCCACCACGCCCATACACTCCTTTACTGACCTCCACCACGCCCACACACTCCTCTACTGACCTCCACCACACCCACACACTCCTCTACTGACCTCCCCCACACCCACATTTGGTTGCTTTAGTTTATGTAATTTAGAGTCATATTTATCAGGGGGTGGAGATCAGGGGGTGGAGACTTCTGATCAGGGGTGGAGACTTCTGATCAGGGGGTGGAGAGTTCTGATCAGGGGGTGGAGACTTCTGATCGGGGGGAAGAGACTTCTGATCAGGGAGTGAAGGCTTCTGATCCGGGGGCGGAGACTTCTGATCAGGGGGTGAAGACTTCTGATCTGGGGGGTGGAGACTTCTGATCCGGGGGTGGAGATTTCTGATCAGGGGGCAGAGACTTCTTATCAGGGGGTCGAGACTTCTGATCAGTGGGTGGAGACATCTGATTCGGGGGTGGAGACTTCTGATCAGGGGGCGGCAACTTCTGATCAGGGGGTGGAGACTTCTGATCAGGGGGCGGAGACTTCTGATCAAGGGGTGGAGACTTCTGATCACGGGGCGGAGACTTCTGATCAGGGGGTGGAGACTTCTGATAAGGGGTGGAGACTTCTGATCAGGGGCTGATACTTCTGATCAGGGGCTGGAGAGTTCTGATCAGGGGGTGGAGACTTCTGATCAGGGGGGCAGAGATTTCTGATCAGGGGGTGAAGACTTCTGATCCTGGGGCAGAGACTTCTGATCAGGGGGTGGAGACTTCTGATCCGGGGGTGAAGACTTCTGATCTGGGGGGTGGAGACTTCTGATCCGGGGGTGGAGATTTATGATCAGGGGACAGAGACTTCTGATCAGGGGGTGGAGACTTCTGATTAAGGAGCAGAGACTTCTGATCAGGGGGTGGAGACTTCTGATCAGGGGGTGGAGACTTCTGATTAAGGGGCAGAGACTTCTGATCAGGGGGTGGAGACTTCTGATTAAGGGGTGGAGACTTCTGATCAGGGGGTGGAGACTTCTGATTAAGGGGTGGAGACTTCCGATTAAGGGGTGGAGACTTCTGATCAGGGGGTGGAGACTTCTGATCTGGGCCATTCAGGTGATTTCTGTTATGATATAAAAAGGAGCCAAACAACTCCGTGATAATAAGTGGCGTCATGTGACCATCATCCTCCAATAAAAGAGCATTTTTTGGCAGATCCGTCATATTTTCAATATCAATGCCACAATTTCACACTATCTGCCGGGGGGTGCAAACTTTTGAGCACAACTGTATATGGGGTGAACTTTATGACTCGGTCGGCCGATTTTCGAAATCAATGATGGCGACCATCGGATTACCCAGCGAATGACGTTTCCAATCTTCAGACGAAAAATCGTTCGCAATTTGAACCATCTTTCGTGGGTGTTCTGTATGTCCGGGTTTCATCTGTCTGTTTACGGATGAAGAACGGACCCCCCCGTGTATTTCTATGGACTTGCGGATGTAAACGGATGAACATCTTTTTCATTCATTAACGTCCGCATCCGTTAACATCCGTTTTTTTAAGGGCTCGTTCACACTTGGCTGTTTTGCCAACGCTTGCCAAACGCCCCTATAGCGTTTGGCAAGCGTTGGTCCGGCGTTTGCGGAGCGTTTTTTAACGCTCGGCAAACGCTCCACAAACGCCGCATGCGCGGCGGTTGCTAGGCGTTTGCCGAGCGTTAATAACGTCCCACAAACGCCTATAATGCAGTTTGAGTGGTGTTACCGCTCCGCAAACGCCCTGCAACCGCACCGCAAACGCCGGCCGGGCGTTTGCAGAGCGGCACCATAGACGAGAATAGGAGGCTTCAAAGCCTCCTGACTCGACCAGAGGCGTCCGTTTTGCCGCGACGCAAACGCTCCCGTTAGAACAGCACCATGTGCTGTAATGTGCAGAATTGGCAGAGGCGTTTGGGAAGCGGTAAAAACGCCTCCCAAACGCCTCTCTGCCGCCTGCACACAAGGCTAGTGTGAACGTAGCCTAACAGAAGAAAACCCTAAAAAAAAAAGGAACGAACGGAAAACGGATGAAAATGGATCTAAACGGATGAAAACCAGATGTAGATGGATGAAAATGGACACCCATATATTTCTATGGCAGGGGCAGACTGACAACTCATGGGGCCCCCGGGCAATAGGGGATCATGGGGCCCCTGTGTCCTCGCCCACACTCAAAGCACACCCAAAAAAGACTATAAAAAAGGTACCAGGGGCATTTCATGGGGCCCCCTACTGACCCCGGGCCCTCGGTCAGTGCCCGAGTGCTCGAATGGTCAGTCCGCCCCTGTTCTATGGACTTGTGGATGTAAACGGATGAACATCATTTTCTTCCGGTAATGTCCGCATCTGTAACATCCATTTTTTGAACTGAAGAAAAACCTATTTTTCTTCCACGTACGAAAAACGGATGTAAATGGATGTAAATGGATCACATCTGTCTGGATTGATGTGACTTTTATTTTTTGTGTGGAGGGGGAGGGGCCTGCTGTGTTGTGCTCAGGACAGGCAGCCAGGGTGGCTAAATCTGGGACTTAGTCGCTGCACAGGGATTGTGGCTGTGATGGGATTGTGGCTGTGAGAGGATTGTGGCTGCGAGGGGATTGTGGCTGCGAGGGGATTGTGGCTGCGAGAGGATTGTGGGTGCAGGGGAATTGTGGCTGTGAGCGGATTGTGGCTGCGAGGGGATTGTGGCTGCGAGGGGATTGTGGCTGCGAGTGGCTGCGAAAGGATTGTGGGTGCGAGGGAATTGTGGCTGCGAGGGGATTGTTGCTGCGAGGGGATTGTGGCTGCGAGATGATTGTGGCTGCTAGGGGATTGTGGCTGAGAGAGGATTGTGGCTGCGAGGGGATTGTGGCTGCGAGAGCATTGTGGCTGCGAGGGGATTGTGGCTGCGAGGGGATTGTGGCTGCGAGAGGATTGTGGCTGCGAGGGGATTGTGGCTGCGAGGGGATTGTGGCTGCGAGGGGATTGTGGCTTGGAGAGGATTGTGGCTGCGAGGGGATTGTGGCTGCGAGGGGATTGTGGCTGCGAGAGGATTGTGGCTGCGAGGGGATTGTGGCTGCGAGAGGATTGTGGCTGCGAGGGGATTGTGGCTGCGAGGGGATTGTGGCTGCGAGGAGATTGTGGCTGCAAGAGGATTGGCCCCCCAAAGCCAGGGAAGAGATAGAGGTCAGGGCTATTGGTAGCCAGGAAAACTCAGAGGGAGCCATCAGACAGGGAGCTCATCACTACAGCTGGGTGGTCAGGAGAGGAAGACAAGAACCTGCAGGATTTTTTTTAAATTTTTTTTTTGTGGGGTGGGGGGACAGGCTGCAACATGTAAGAATTGCACCCCCCTCCCCCCCCCCCCAGCTCCATCTCTATCCCACCCCACAGGCAGCCCAAGGGTTAAGCCTTGCCCCCCTCCCCCCCCATGCATCCAGCATGTTCTCATTGCCATGTGGGCTCCTAGCATGATTCCTTCATCTCCGATCCTGGCCTGGGAAAACTTCACTCTCTTTTTTTATTGATTGATATTATTCTTATTTTTTTTAATTGGTATTATTATATATATATTTTGTTTTTAATTGTTTGATATTATTTTTTTAATTTATCGATATTATAAATTTTTTTATTGATTCATATTATTATTATTTTAATTGATAGTATTATTATTTATTTTTTATTGTTTGATTTTATATATATATATATATATATATATATATATTTATATTTTTTTTTTTCTTGTTATTAATATTATAAATTTTAGATTGATTATTGATTGATATAATTATTATTTTTTTATTGTTGGTAATATATATATATATATAATGTATATATTTTTTTAATTGATTAATATTATACATTTTTTATTGATTGATATTATTATTATTTATTTATTGTTGTTTGATATTATTATTACTGTATTTTATTTTTTGATTGATTTTTTTTTTTAATTGATTTTGTTTTTATTATTGATTGATATTATTTTTTTAATTGATCGATATTATAAATTTTTTTATTGATTCATATTATTATTATTATTTTAATTGATAGTATTATTATTTATTTTTTATTGTTTGATTTTATATATATATATATATATATATATTTTTTTTTTTTTTTTATATATATATTTTTTTTCTTGTTATTAATATTATAAATTTTAGATTGATTATTGATTGATATTATTTTTTTATTGTTGATAATATATATATATATATATATATATATATCCATATATATGTATATTTTTATACATATATATATATATATATATATATATATATATATAAAATGTATATTTATTTTTAATTGATTAATATTATACATTTTTTTATTGATTGATATTATTATTATTTATTTATTGTTGTTTGATATTATTATTACTGTATTTTATTTTTTGATTGATTTTTTTTTTTAATTGATTGATATTGTTTTTATTATTGATTGATATTATTATTATTATGGCTGGAATTTTCTCCACTTACCAGCAGAGGACTTGGAGCAGCGCCCCCCACCGGCAGTGAGTGGCAGCAGTACATCCCACTGGCTGTCATTGCACTGTGTGGCTCTGTCTGGATCAGGCTTGCACCCTCGGTCGCTCTTCCTCTTCTCTGCAGCCTTGCTAGAAAAAAAATAAAAAATATGAGGCTCCTGCGATCCAGAGAGGAAAAGCTGGACTGAGGATCGTCGTCGCCTCCGACACCACAGAGAACTCCTCTCCATCCTCCTCTCAGTCCTCCTCTCCGTCCTCCTCTCCGTCACATGCAGTTTGCAGGGATCTGTCTGCCTGGGAAGAGAGGAGCCGCCGGGAGAGGAGCATCCGAGGAGCGCAAGGCTCTGGAAGACCTGATGAGGCTTCTTCACCCCTGGCTGTCCCTGCTGGTCCTCCTCACCCCTCTGCTGGTCCTCCTCACCCCTCTGCTGGTCCTCCGCACCCCGCTGCTGGTCCTCCTCACCCCGCCGCTGCTGTCCTCCCTCTAGGAGCCCTCCTTCGCCCATGTGAGCCCCTCTATGCAGGAATGTCTATGGCGCCCGCAGATGCCGCTTCTGTCTATCCAAACAGCTAAGACCCCCCAAAAGGAATATCTTTGCTTTTTGCACCCCTTATTACCTCCCCCCCCTTTTTTTTTCTGTACATATTTGTATTTTTTCCCCATTTTCTATCCTGTTACTGAGTTTCGGAGCTGCACAGATGGCTGAGTGCATGAAGATCTGATCATCGCAAACGTGACCATGTGGATTAAGCAGCTTTTAGGAATAAGGTAAGGAGAACCTTGACACCCCCCTAAAAAAAAAAAAAAAAAAAAAGTATTTTCGGCTTACTTTTTTTTTTTCAATTTGCAATTCTTGCTGTCTCCTTGCAAACTATAATATCTGTAATAATTGTTTTATTTTTTATTTTATTTATTTATTTATTTTTGCAATGGTAACTGTGTAGCTGTCTCCTAGCGAGCTGTAATATCTGTAAAAATTATTTGATTTTTTTATTTTATTTAGTTATATTTTTTGCAATGGTCACTATGTATCTGTCTCCTAGCAAGCTGTAATATCTGTAATAATTGTTTGATTTTTTATTTTATTTTGTTTTATTTTTTTTGCAATGGTCACTATGTATCTGTCTCCTAGCAAGCTGTAATATATGTAAAAATTAATTGATTTTTTAAATTTTGTTTTATTTCATTTATTTCTTTTGCAATGCTCACAGTGTAGTTGTCTCCTTGAAAATTGTAATATATGTAATAATTGTTTGATTTTTTTATTTTATTAAGTTTTATTTATTTTTTTTTTTGCAATGCTCACTGTGTAGCTGTCTCCTAGCAAGCTGTAATATCTGTAATATTTTTTTAATTTTTTTTTTTGCACCCCAAATGCTGCCTATGAGACATTCATGGGTTTTTAACCTCTTCATTGCCATGAGAAAGTCTCCTACCAAGCTGGAAAATCTGTAATAATTGTTTGATTTTTTTTTGGCCATGCTTCTGGTGTAGCTGTCTCCTAGCAAGCTGTATTATCTGTAATAATTGTTTTATTTTTTTATTGTTATTTTATTATTATTTTTTGCAATGCTTGCTGTGTAGCTGTCTCCTAGGAAGCTGTAATAAGTGTTTGATTTTTTTTTAAAATATATTATTATTATCTCCTAGGAAGCTGTAATATCTGTAATAATTATTTGATTTTTTTATTTTATTTTGTTTTATTTTTTTTTGCAATGCTCACAGTGTAGCTGTCTCCTAGCAAGCTGTAATATCTGTAATAATTATTTGATTTTTTTATTTTATTTTTTTGCAATGCTCACAGTGTAGCTGTCTCCTAGCAAGCAGTACTGTCTGTAAAAATTGTTTGATTTTTTATTTTATTTAGTTTTATTTTTTTTTTGCAATGCTCACAGTGTAGCTGTCTCCTAGCAAGCTGTAATATCTGTAATAATTATTTGATTTTTTATTTTATTTTATTTTTTTGCAATGCTCACAGTGTAGCTGTCTCCAAGCAAGCTGTAATATCTCTAATAATTGTTTGATTTTTTTATTTTATTTTGTTTTAATTTTTTTTTTTGCAATGCTCACAGTGTAGCTGTCTCTTTGAAAATTGTAATATATGTAATAATTGTGTGATTTTTATATTTTATTAAGTTTTATTTTTTTTTTTTTTTTGCAATGCTCACTGTGTAGCTGTCTCCTAGCAAGCTGTAATATCTGTAATAATTTTTTTGATTTTTTTTTTTGCACCCCAAATGCTGCCTATGAGACATTCATGGATTTTTAACCTCTTCATTGCCATGAGCAAGTCTCCTACCAAGCTGTAATATCTGTAATAATTGTTTGATTTTTTTTTTTTTTGGCCATGCTTCTGGTGTAGCTGTCTCCTAGCAAGCTGTAATATCTGCAATAATTGTTTGATTTATTTTTTTATATATTTTATTATTATTTTATTATTTTTGTGCAATGCTTGCTGTGTAGTTGTCTCCTAGCAAGCTGTAATAATTGTTTGATTTTTTTAAAATATATTATTATTATTTTCTTTACATTTTTTTGCAATGCTTGCTGTGTAGCTGTCTCCTAGCAAGCTGTAATCAGTGTTTGAGGTTTTTTTTAATATATTATTATTATTATTTTTAATTTTTTGAGCAACACTTGCTGTGTAGCTGTCTATCTGTAATAATTGTTTATTTTTTTTTAATTTAAATTTTTTATTTTATTTTATTTTTTTTGTGCAATGCTTGCTGTGTAGCTGTCTCCTAGCAAGCTATAATAAGTGTTTGATTTTTTTTTTAAATATATTATTATTAATATATTTAATTTTTTTGTGCAACACTTGCAGTGTAGCTGTCTATCTGTAATAATTGTTTAATTTTTTTTAATTTAAATATTTTTATTTTATTTTATTTTTTTGTGTGCAATGCTTGCTGTGTAGCTGTCTCCTAGCAAGCTATAATACGTGTTTGATTTTTTTTAAAATATATTATTATTAATATATTTAATTTTTTTGTGCAACACTTGCTGTGTAGCTGTCTATCTGTAATAATTGTTTAATTTTTTTATTTATATATTTTTATTTTATTTTTTTGTGTGCAATGCTTGCTGTGTAGCTGTCTCCCAGCAAGCTGGAATAATTGTTTGATTTTTAAAAAATATATATTATTATTTTATTAAATTTTTTTGTGCAACGTTTGCTGTGTAGCTGTCTCCTAGCAAGCTGTAATATCTGTAATAATTGTTAGATTTTTTTTTTTGCACCCCAAATGCTGTCTATGGATTTTTAACCCCTTCATTGCCATGATTAAGTCGCCTTGCCCCCCCCCTGACACCAGAAGGGTATAGACTGGACGTGCCCCGGGTATTAATTACTGGCTGCTATTATGCAAAAAAAAAAAGGTCCAAGTCAGACTTTAGGTGGAGAGGAGGGCAGCCTTGTCTCTGGAGTTGTCCTGACCTCCGGGCCCAGACACAAGTTGCCAAGAATGTAAAGTGGATTGGGAACGCTGTGATTGCCTGCTCGCCCCTTGGTGTCAGTGGGTGTCAGTGGATGGGCCGGTTGTATCCGTGATATGGACTTGTTCTTCCAAGGTCAGGGGCAACATTAGCAGCTTTCTTTTAAATTTTTTTATTTTTAATTTTTTTTTTAATATCAACAGTAGGTAGCAGCTTTTTTTATTTTTTTTTTATTTTTTTGTTTTTAATATCAACAGTAGGTAGCAGCTTTTTTTTTAGTTTTTTTTATTTTATTTTTTTTAATATCAACAGTAGGTAGCAGCTTTTTTTTTTTAAAAAAAAAATATTTTGAATTTTTTTTTAATATCAACAGTAGTTAGCAGCTTTTTTTAATTTTTTTTTAAATTTTTTAATTTTTTTTTAATATCAACAGTAGGCAGCAGCTTTTTTATTTAAATTTTATTTTTATTTTAAATTTTTTTTTTAATATCAACAGTAGGTAGCAGCTTTTTTTTTAGTTTTTTTATTTTATTTTTTTTAATATCAACAGTAGGTAGCAGCTTTTTTTAAAAAAAAATATTTAGAATTTTTTTTTAATATCAACAGTAGTTAGCAGCTTTTTTTTTAATTTTTTTTAAAATTTTTAAATTTTTTTTTAATATCAACAGTAGGTACCTGCGGCATACCTTTACAAAGCAGCCGTAGGTCAGCCAACCCCATCGTGCGTTATTATGTCATGTGACGGCCGAGGACATGCAGGATTGTAATCCAACGCAGGCGTTCGCATCAGTGGCTCATCTAACAATAATTCTCACTTCAGGATTTTTTTTTTGTAGTTTTTCTCGTCTTCATTCCCATCTTTGAAGTTTTGGGTATA